>NC_081170.1:25811769-26111769 GCF_012432095.1 Onychostoma macrolepis | reverse complement strand
CTGTGAAACAGGAAGCCATGGCTGGATAATTTCATGTTCATAATCACCCTCAAAATTGTGAATATGAATGGGAATATACTTCAGAGATATTTTACTCATAAGAATTTCTAGGGGTACCAATAATTGTGTCCAACGTGTATTAGAGAAAACCTTTATTTCATAATGATATTTCCCCCCATTTTAATTTCTTATTATCCAATGAAAGGTTAGATTTTTGTGAATTTTTTAAAATAAAAGATCAAAAGTATTAACAATGCAGATACATTTTCACAACTTTTTTTGATCATATTTACCAAGGGTGCCGATATTTTTGGCCATGACTTATATATACGTGTATATATATATATATATATACAAAAAATCTAACAAAATGTTTTTGTCTAACCTCAATGATGTCCATAGAAAAACAAGTAGAAAAACAAACTTTGGTTGTGAGTGACTGAACACAGGTGCTGTACACACCTGTGAGAGTCAAGGTTTTTAATATTTACACCATTTAAACAGCAATGACAAACACTAATCGACACATGAGCACATTCTACAAGGCATCAAGTTTACACTAAGCATCTCTCTTTCTCTCTCTCTCTCTCTACATATTTTACCCCAGTGCAACTTCTCAACCCAAAATTGGGGCAACCTAAAATATATGACACAATTCAACAAAACATACTCCCATAAAAGATAGCTGACCTCAAAATTATAATTCTGTCAAATATAAGCAGAATGTCCAGGCTACTCTTTTTCAATGAAAGTAGTACATATTATTCCTAATCTATTACTACTATCCAACTATACAGTTTAGTCTGACGAATGGATTGAAATTTAAGTCACTAAAAACTCAACCCTGGCTCACTGGAAAAATGCACCTTTGGTGACATTTCTGCAAAATGATACTACATTTCTTTTTGCATGTTTTGCAACACTTTCGAGGTGAAATGTCCAGTGATTGCTGCTAAAAGTGGTTTGTTTTATCCAAAACAGATGAACATGAATCTATCATTGTTTCATTACACTGTCACGGGTGTGTGGTTGTAGTAAAATTATAAATGAAAGACAGGAGAACAAAACAGCATCAACTCACTTTTCCCATTTAATAACTTAAGATCGGACAAAATACAAGGGGAGAACTGAGGACTTATATATGAATGGGAACAAAAGAGAAAACAACATAATTCAAATCAGGTGGGGACAATGAATGATAATTAACTAACGAGAAACGGAACTAAACCAAATAAGGAAAAAACGGAACTCAGACAGGTTGACTCGTGACAGTACCTCCCCCTCCCGGAAGGCGTGTCCCGCGGCGTAACAATACCACTGGGGAGGGGGGGTGGGCGCCGGGCGCCCTGGAAGCCGGTGCCAGACAGGTATACAGGGGAAAGCATCCAGGGCGGAACAGGGGACTCCGGCGGCCATGGCGGGTCAGGGGACTCAGGTGGCTTCGGCGGAGCAGGGAACTCGGGAGGCCATGGTGGATCCGGGGACTCGGGTGGCCATGGTGGAGCAGGGAGCTTGGAAGGCCATGGTGGATCCGAGGACTCGGGTGGCCATGGTGGAGCAGGGAGCTAGGAAGGCCATGGTGGATCTGGGGACTCGGGTGGCCATGGTGGAGCAGGAGCTTGGTCGACTATGGTGGATCCGGAAGCTTGGACGGCCATGGTGGAGCAGGGAGCTAGGAAGGCCATGGTGGATCCGAGGACTCGGGTGGCCATGGTGGAGCAGGGAGCTAGGAAGGCCATGGTGGATCCGAGGACTCGGGTGGCCATGGTGGAGCAGGGAGCTAGGAAGGCCATGGTGGATCCGGAAGCTTGGACGGCCATGGTGGAGCAGGGAGCTAGGAAGGCCATGGTGGATCCGGAAGCTTGGACGGCCATGGTGGAGCAGGGAGCTAGGAAGGCCATGGTGGATCCGGGGACTCGGGTGGCCATGGTGGAGCAGGAGCTTGGTCGACTATGGTGGATCCGGAAGCTTGGACGGCCATGGTGGAGCAGGGAGCTAGGAAGGCCATGGTGGATCTGGGGACTCGGGTGGCCATGGTGGAGCAGGGAGCTTGGAAGGCCATGGTGGATCCGAGGACTCGGGTGGCCATGGTGGAGCAGGGAGCTAGGAAGGCCATGGTGGATCTGGGGACTCGGGTGGCCATGGTGGAGCAGGGAGCTAGGAAGGCCATGGTGGATCCGGGGACTCGGGTGGCCATGGTGGAGCAGGGAGCTTGGAAGGCCATGGTGGATCCGGGGACTCGGGTGGCCATGGTGGAGCAGGGAGCTTGGAAGGCCATGGTGGATCCGAGGACTCGGGTGGCCATGGTGGAGCAGGGAGCTAGGAAGGCCATGGTGGATCTGGGGACTCGGGTGGCCATGGTGGAGCAGGAGCTTGGTCGACTATGGTGGATCCGGAAGCTTGGACGGCCATGGTGGAGCAGGGAGCTTGGGCGACCATGGCGGATCCGGGAGCTTGGGCACCCAAGACCGAGCAGGATTCACTGGGGTATAGCCCCCCCCCCCAAAATTTTAAGGGTGGAATTAGGGCCCTTCCGCCTTTGGAAGGGATCTGATGGGTGTTCTGGAGGGACAGGCTCTAGGGGGCGCTTAGGCAGCACAGATTCTCGGGGGCGTTCTGGCAGCGCGGAGCTGGATGAAACCAGCGGAGACTCTTGGGGGCGCTCTGGCAGCGCGGACTCTTGGGGGCGCCTTCGTGGCGCAGGCACTGGGGGGCGCTCTTGAAGCACGGACTCTTGGATGCGCTCTGGAAGTGCGTAGGTAGGGAGGCACCTTCGTGGCGCAGGCACTGGGGGGGGCACAGGAGAGCTGGACGGGACCAGCGGAGGCACAGGAGAGCTGACCATACTCTTGGTCGGCGGGCTTGCCATACTTCTTGGCGGAGGTAGGGAGACGCCTTTGTGGCGCAGGCACTGGGGGGCACTCTTGAAGCGCGGACTCTTGGATGCGCTCTGGCAGCGCGGAGATAGGGAGGCGCCTTCGTGGCGCAGGCACTGGGGGGCGCTCTTGAAGCGCGGAGCTGGATGGAACCAGCGGAGACACAGACGAGCTGGACGAGACCAGCGGAGGCACAGGAGGGCTGGACGGGACCAGCGGAGGCACAGGAGAGCTGGACGGGACCAGCGGAGGCACAGGAGGGCTGGACGGGACCAGCGGAGGCACAGGAGAGCTGGACGGGACCAGCGGAGGCACAGGAGAGCTGACCATACTCTCGGTCGGCGGGCTTGCCATACTTCTTGGCGCGCTTGCGGTGGCCGCGAACGGTGGTGTGCATTTCCCCGCTGACGGCGGGCTAGGGGGAGCTGCGGACGACGGCTGGTGAGGAGGAGTCGGGGATGATGGCTGACGGGTTGGTTCCGGCTCGGGCTCGGACGCTTCCCAGACACCGGAGAATGGCCTCTCTCCAACACAATCCCGTGGTGTCTGGGAGGTCGACGGGATGGTGGAGATTGGCTCCGAGCCGGAACAGCTCTATGATGGTGGCGTCATCCCACGTCGTTGCCGCAGCGAGCTTGCAGAACTCCCAGGTGTAATCATAAAAGGGAAGATTCCGGAGGGCTAGGGCGGCGAAACTTTCCACAAACTCCATCCTGTTCGGTCCGATCTTCTGTCACGGGTGTGTGGTTGTAGTAAAATTATAAATGAAAGACAGGAGAATAAAACAGCATCAACTCACTTTTCCCATTTAATAACTTAAGATCGGACAAAATACAAGGGGAGAACTGAGGACTTATATATGAATGGGAACAAAAGAGCAAACAACATAATTCAAATCAGGTGGGGACAATGAATGATAATTAACTAACGAGAAACGGAACTAAACCAAATAAGGAAAAAACGGAACTCGTGGGTTGACTCGTGACATACACTGGTTGTTGTACATATTACAGTAGTACAGAAACTAAATGTGCAGTGAATGACGGTTAACAGTTAATGCTCTATAGCATTTCAAAATAAAGTAGGCTACAATCTATACTTAACCATAATCAATAGTGTTAACAAAAGCAAATGTGAGATAAAAACACATCTACTGAAACAATCACGAGATTTTAGCATGCTCCTTCAAGTATTTGAGCTCTTTTATCATGACTCATGTTTCACAGAGCTCGTACCCAGGTGCTCCACATCACTAGTGCAATACAGTCATCAAAAACTAAAGCAATGTCAATAGGCATCAGCATCACTATTAAGAAACCTAGGCATTACTATATTAATATCGCTTGCCTGCTCTATATGCTTTCCTGTAGCTCAAATAGTAGAGCATGGCGCTAGCAACGCCAAGATCATGGGTTCGATTCCCAGGGAAAGCAAGAGCTGATAAAATGTAAAAACTGTAACTTGAATGCAATGTAAGTCGCTTTGGATAAAAGCGTCTGCCAAATGCATAAATGTAAATGTAAATGTAATGCTGTGTTTTATATTGTTTCATATTGAGAAATGGTTAGGTTTTGTTATATAAATGTAAATGTAATGTAATGTTTAGGGGTAGTGGTCAAGTTAGGTGCACAAAATGTCTAAACAGTGTAACGGAAATAAAATTATTCATTATGTGGCTGCTTATAACCCCAAAAATATGTCATAACGACATAATTACACATCAGTACATTACATTTCTATGCCCTTTGCATCCGTGTATTGAGACCAAAGGTTTCTTACTGAAAGCAATTTAGTTCATAGGCCCTGTCCGATATGGCACATATCACGTTCAGTTGCTGTCATGACAGTCGTAACAGTCAAAGTGGCATTTTTGATGCTTTGGGTGTGAGATTGGGTTGTGATTGGAGAGGTACTTAACAAAATCATACTTTCGTATACTTGGACATATAAACATATTAAAAAGAAATGTCCCCTTTTCAGGATACTGTATAAGATCATATTGCAAAATCTAAATAAGCTTTACAGATCTTTATTAGAAAGTATTCAAACAATGTTTTTCATGCTTGTTATAAGAAACTTAATAAACAATATTTCACATGCACGTGCGGAACTGTCCTTAAGATGCTAACAGTTTACAGGAGCCTAAGACAGTGCCACAGGGAGACAGGAAAGACAGTTCGTCCTTGCAATGCCAGACCACATGTGACTATACGTACCACCAAATGTGTTCGAGAACTCACAAGTGCCTTGGTGGAAGAGGGAAGTAACATCTCATAGCAAGAACTAGCAAATCTTTCTAAGTCCATTAAGATGAGATGTGCTGTAGTACTTAAAACAGCTGGTGGACACACCACATACTGACTGCTACTTACTATTGTGACTTTCGATATGGGAACTGTCGTTCCCTCATGCCAATTTCCTCAATTCCTTGAATTCCAAATCTGTATGTATTTATTTGTTTGTTTATTTGCTGAAAACTAGGAGGATATATATATATTTTTTTTTTTTTTTTTTTAAATGTGGGTAACCAAACATTTGACAATAACCTTTGACTTCCGAGTCTGTTACACATCTACTTATGTAACCAAAAGATTGTTACATATGTGTTGCAGACTTAAATATTGTAATTATAAATGTAAGTACACAGACATAAGCTACTTAAAATAAAGTGTATCAAGATTGTACTTAAGTGTACTTCATGTGTATCTATACTGTACACCTTATCCAGCTGCACATTAGTTTGATTTAACCCATTAGTACACAGCTTAAATGCATGTAATACCTTTCTAATTACATTACAATTACAGAATATTACACAGGCATAAGCTACTTAAAATCAAGTGTATCAAGACTTAAGTGTACAAGTAGCCGTGTAACAGACTCGGTCTGTTACATATGTGTAACAGTAGCTGCCTATTACATATACATAATTACAAACTGTAAGTACAGGCTGTTCCATAACTTAATTACATGGTAAGTACATTTTGTTTCATGTAAGTACAATGGCTAAGTACTTAATTAGGTAATTACTCTGTATTATGACACCTTAAAATGTGTTACCTAAAAAAGAAACTCATATAGTATGGGATTCTGATCCCATAATATTGGTTTGGAATGACATAAGGTTGAGTAAATGATGAAAGAATCTTCATCTTTTAATTTTTTTTTTTTATATCCATCTAAGATGAATTGCTTATTGTCTTTTATTTAGGCTTACCCAGAAATAGATTTTTTTCATTGTTCTGTTTGTCTCACTTTGGTTTTGCACACTTAAAACTTTGTGTGTGTGTGCGTGTGTGTGTGTGTGTGTGTGTGTGTGAGAGAGAGAGAGTACTCTAAATATAATACAAGGATAATGATTTGATAAATGAACAAATTACACACAATTTATTTACATGAATAAAGGTCACAAATTCACCAAAAGCGCATTCACCATTTGGATTATTGGAAGATATTATCATTTTATTGTACATGATGCATACATATAAGCAAGTGTTTCTAGGCTATATAGATTCAAATAATAGTAACCCCAAAAGACCATTTGTATGTGAAATATTTTCACACAATTTCAGTAATGGCTAAGTAAAACTATAAAGAGAGACTAGGCAAAAGTCAATTTCCATTCCATTCCACGTTGCCCTGGAACTGTCCTTAAGATGCTAACAGTTTACAGGAGCCTAAGACAGTGCCACAGGGAGACAGGAAAGACAGTTCGTCCTTGCAATGCCAGACCACATGTGACTATACGTACCACCAAATGTGTTCGAGAACTCACAAGTGCCTTGGTGGAAGAGGGAAGTAACATCTCATAGCAAGAACTAGCAAATCTTTCTAAGTCCATTAAGATGAGATGTGCTGTAGTACTTAAAACAGCTGGTGGACACACCACATACTGACTGCTACTTACTATTGTGACTTTCGATATGGGAACTGTCGTTCCCTCATGCCAATTTCCTCAATTCCTTGAATTCCAAATCTGTATGTATTTATTTGTTTGTTTATTTGCTGAAAACTAGGGAGGATATATATATATTTTTTTTTTTTTTTTTTTTTTTTTAAATGTGGGTAACCAAACATTTGACAATAACCTTTGACTTCCGAGTCTGTTACACATCTACTTATGTAACCAAAAGATTGTTACATATGTGTTGCAGACTTAAATATTGTAATTATAAATGTAAGTACACAGACATAAGCTACTTAAAATAAAGTGTATCAAGATTGTACTTAAGTGTACTTCATGTGTATCTATACTGTACACCTTATCCAGCTGCACATTAGTTTGATTTAACCCATTAGTACACAGCTTAAATGCATGTAATACCTTTCTAATTACATTACAATTACAGAATATTACACAGGCATAAGCTACTTAAAATCAAGTGTATCAAGACTTAAGTGTACAAGTAGCCGTGTAACAGACTCGGTCTGTTACATATGTGTAACAGTAGCTGCCTATTACATATACATAATTACAAACTGTAAGTACAGGCTGTTCCATAACTTAATTACATGGTAAGTACATTTTGTTTCATGTAAGTACAATGGCTAAGTACTTAATTAGGTAATTACTCTGTATTATGACACCTTAAAATGTGTTACCTAAAAAAGAAACTCATATAGTATGGGATTCTGATCCCATAATATTGGTTTGGAATGACATAAGGTTGAGTAAATGATGAAAGAATCTTCATCTTTTAATTTTTTTTATTTTTTATATCCATCTAAGATGAATTGCTTATTGTCTTTTATTTAGGCTTACCCAGAAATAGATTTTTTTCATTGTTCTGTTTGTCTCACTTTGGTTTTGCACACTTAAAACTTTGTGTGTGTGTGCGTGTGTGTGTGTGTGTGTGTGTGAGAGAGAGAGAGTACTCTAAATATAATACAAGGATAATGATTTGATAAATGAACAAATTACACACAATTTATTTACATGAATAAAGGTCACAAATTCACCAAAAGCGCATTCACCATTTGGATTATTGGAAGATATTATCATTTTTATTGTACATGATGCATACATATAAGCAAGTGTTTCTAGGCTATATAGATTCAAATAATAGTAACCCCCAAAAGACCATTTGTATGTGAAATATTTTCACACAATTTCAGTAATGGCTAAGTAAAACTATAAAGAGAGACTAGGCAAAAAGTCAATTTCCATTCCATTCCACGTTGCCCTGTACCTGTACTTGTGTAATGACAATGAAGTTGAATCTAATCTAATCTAATCTAATTTTCATCTCCCTATTTTAATTTTTTCAATGATATTTTGTATTCTGAGCTGACCTATACTGTCCAGATATAGAACTGGCATAATGGCACCTCCTGAAACGATGGAACTTATTGCAATGAAGATTAAAACACAGTAGTACACATCAAAACTCAGTGGTAAATAGTGTCCAAGTGAAAAGATAAGTGCTGGTGGGAGGTAAGCCGTAAAAGTCAAGACAAAACTGTTAATGATGGTACGCAGGGCTCTCTTCTTTTGGGGATGTATATTACTTTTCCCTGAAGGATCAGTTTTTTTCAAAGCTCGTAATACTGAGATGTCACAAAAACCAATCACAGGCAGGGAAATGAACAGAGGTATAGATGTAAAAATGGTTGTAAAAACCCAAGGATGTATAACTGTAAGACATCCAAAACAAACGATAAGCAACCAGATTGTCACAGCAATTACCTTCCTGATAATGGCAGTTTTCCTGTTGGTCATGTAGATGATTGGATGAACCACAGCAAAATAATAATCTCCACAGACACAAGCCATGAAGAGAGGTCTACCACATATGGTTAGGGAATATGTGAAATTATTAAACCATTCAAATTCTGTGTTGTGCAAAAGCATGTAGTTGTAGACACCGAAAGGCAAAACGGTTAGGAAAACAAGATCAATGATGGTCAGATTAAACACAAAGAAGTCATTAGTAGAGATGTTTTGTCTATGTCTTTGACAAAGTTCCCGAAGTACAGTGACACTGGCAGGGAGACCCAGAAGAAAACAAAACGCACAGAGACCTGACCAGAACAAAGGAACTGCACGCTGATCAGTGCAAAGTGTAAAATAGTTCCTGGTTCCATTTGAGAAATCTAAAGCACTCCGATGAAAAGATAACAACTCTATAGACATTTTTAAGATTGTAATGGTCCGATCTGTATGAAGAAAGAAAACATCCCATTAAACTTGTTATATAAACAGTTAAAATGTCTTACATTAAATATATTTTAATTATCAATATAAGATTCAATTACTTTTTCAAATTAGAGTGATCTGCTCAGGCACTACAAAGACAATTAATATACAATACATTTATTTATGTTTTGGTTGTTTTTTGGTTGTTTTTGTCCTACCTCAGTGATGTCTTTCTAATAACTAAGAGGAAAGAGAGGCAGTGAGTGGGAATAAGTCTCAGTTATGAATTAAATCAGAGAGGTCTTACATGTGCACATACAGCAATGGCTCATGTTGCTTGACTGTGACGTTTTGAATATGGTGTGATATTACACCACCAGAAAAAAACAAACACTGAAGTCATACTCCATTTCACTGAACCAAAAATGCACAGCACTAGAGGGGGAAAGTTTTAACACATCCATGCTATCTAATAACAGTTGAAAATGGCTGTATTTTCAGTCCATGTTTTCTGTTATTTTTCTTTGTTGGTCAAGAAAATAATCTTGATTTAGTGGTGCTTGATGTCATGATATCATAGAATATGTCATTGGTTAGTGAGTGAGCAATATAGTTGTGCTCATAAGTTTACCCCCATAGACTCCATAGCTTCTGTTACATCATCAAGTTGTTCTGAGCTGTTGGATATGCTGAGGACCTGAGATAAGTCAGGAAGATTATTTATAAAGCAGTCTTTTGTGGTAGAACTGATGGTTCTACCATATTTGTAACAAGGAGTTGGCTTTACAGCTTTAGCTATATGGAATATACAGGAGACTAGATAATAATCTGAGATATCATCGCTCTGCTGCCCAATTTCAATGCCACTGACATCAATTCCATGTGACAGTATTAAATCTAGAGTATGATTTCGACAATGAGTAGGTCCTGACACATGTTGTTTAACACCAATAGAGTTTAGAATGTCTATAAATGCTGATCCCAACGGATCTTTTTCATTATCAACATGGATATTAAAATACCAACAATTAGGACTTTATCTGCAGTCAGCACTAACTCCGATAGAAAATCAGCAAATTCTTTAATAAAGTCTGTATGGTGCTCTGGTGGCCTGTATACAGTAGCCAGTACAAACATCGCAGGGGATTTATCATTAATACTTGTTTCTTTGGATAACGTTATATGAAGCACCATTACTTCGAACAAATTATACTTGAAACCCGACCTCTGAGAAATACTGAAAATATTGCTATAAATTGTAGCAACACCTCCCCCTTTACCTTTTGGACACGGTTCATGTTTGTAACAGTAATCTTGGGGTGTACACTCGTTTAAAGTAATGTAATCATCTGGTTTCAAAACCCCTTCAAAAGCTACTAGAGAACTCTGAAATATAGCTTTAAAACCAGTAGTTTAATCTATAGGGCATTTAATCACTTCTATATCAATATGTATGGTGTTGCACATAGAAGACAAGACAGTGATAGCATGCAGTATTTTTAATTTTGAGTTGGGAAAATTGTTATTATTATCATTCTTTTCAGAATTTTTACTATATCCGGGTTTAAAACAACAATATCATGGTTGTGGAGTATATGTTTTAGATTTACACTGACTTTCAACAAATAAAAAAAAAAAAAGAAAAAAAAACATTACAAAACATTTCTTAAAATCCGGCCCTGGAGTATGGAAGAATATTCAGGGCAATTGTCAAAAGGAATTGCAAATTGTATTTTCAATTGTGTTTTCCACATGTGGACGCATGAATTGTGACATAATCCAAATGCAACTGCCAATCTTGCATTACTGTTTGCGTTTTCGCTTTTGCGAATGCACAGTGACTGCCAAATTTCAAATGAAAAAGCAAAGTTCATTTGTAACTGTATTTCCCATGTCTTGCGTTTTATGAGCCTGTCATATTTAAATAGCAATATTAATAACCACATCTGCTTTTTCACTCTCTCTGTGTCGCGCATGTAAGCTGCCAAAACTCAAATGGAATCACAATTCCTTTTGCATTTGAATTTCCGATGTCAACACGGAAACCTGTCAAGCAATATCAGGGGCGGGACTATAATTTGGGCCGTGTTTGTATTGGGAGGTGATGTCACTCACAGATGACCGTGTTGAACGCTTTATTATATTATATTATATTATATTATATTATATTATATTATATTATATTATATTATATTATATTATATTATATTATATTATATTATATTATATTATATTATATTATATTCTCTTTAAACTGTAATGGAGCGCGTGTCGCACCTGCCTCAACATATTTCACTATTTGCACTCTGATTGATGCACGTAAGCAAACAGACAGTGCTAATCTATATTTATTTGCCCATTTTCCACCTTACTTTATATTTTATTCAACCGTTTTAATCCGTTAGGGAGCACACATGCCGTAGCAACTAAGCATCGTGCCTGCCTCAAGATCTCTCACTGTTTACAGCCACCGGGCATGTTCTGTGACAGCTGCACCTAGATTCAACTAGTGAGGTCTCTTCTGGGGCAGGCAGAGTAGGAGTAGCAGCATCAATCGGAGTGTAAACAAACCGAGAGATCTTGAGGCAGGTGCTCTATTATAAGATAGGAATAAAATATAGGTAGAAAATAGGTAAATACGTGTAGATTTGCACTGTCCGTTTGATTGCGTGCATTGGAGTACAAACAGAAAAGATCTTGAGGCAGGTGCCATGTGCTCTCTGTTACGGATTAAAAGAGGGGAATACACGGTCATAAGTGTAGAATTGCACTGTCTGTTTACTCACTAACATCAGCTGTTGTGTAAAATGTGAGAGATGATGAGGCAGGTGAAAAGCATTTGGTTAATAGTGAATATTGGTCTATTGTGCGTACCGTTGTAGCTCCAGCTGTTAGCAGGATATAATCACTGCATTTTGGGTAAAAAAAAAAGACAGAATTATTTATTGTGCCAAGAAGGTTGCACTGTCTGTTCGTTCACACAGGTACGAACTGATTGACAGCTGCCTTTAGCAGAGCCTTTACCAATTACATACATTGTTTAAAGCATTCGGCATGGTCATCGCCTGAGTGATGTCACCACCCAATACAAACACATATGGAAAACACAAATTGAAAATACAATTTGCAATTCCTTTTGAAAAAAGTCCTGAATATTCTTCCATACTGGAGGACCACTGCCCTACAAATTCAAAAGTTTAGCCCAAAAACACTAGAGCAAGCTATTCAAGGTCAGAGTTACTAAAATTACAGTCAGGTGAGTTTGATCAGAGTTTGAGCTAAACTATGCATGGCAGTGGCTTTCCAGGTGTGGACTTGAGGAAACCTAATTTAGTACAACAGATGAAGAGTGACTCATTGTAATGTGTGGTGCTGGGTGTAATGCTTAGTTGAATGGAGAAATAAAAACACAGGCTGCTTACAATATGTAAACTATAGCAGGGCCGTAACCACTATAGACACTGAGGGGTACATTATAATTACAAATGGCCACTTGTCACAAGTTTTAAAATGTACATTTTTAGGCTGGTTTGCTTCAGCACTCTGACAGTGCTCATCAGTCAAAATGACTGCGATGGCCAGTCAAATCAAAGAAGACAGGCTTTACTGTTCACAGAAAGTCCAGCACGGTGCCTCAGTTTTCAAACTGTTTGCAAATTAATCACCCTTTTTTTTTTTTTTTTCAAATTGTGTCTTTTTTTTATCAACATTTATTTTTCATACATAACATCCAAAATAAAATAAAAATTTAAAATAAAAAAAAATTAAAAAAAAACAACAGACACATACTCAATATCTCAAAGTCCAGTCAAAGGGAGGGAGAGAGGGAAGGACAAGAAAAACACAAAAGTCACTCCTTTATATAGTCACGCATATCAAAGAGAAAGCACTGCCAAGCATCAATGGTAGAAGGCTTGGCCCCATTGATTCGTGCTGTTGTACATTCATAAGTCACTATTTGCAGGAGGCTACGGATCCAATATGTTTTTCCACACATGTGCGGTGTAAACCAGTTTTGTATTATTGTCTTCTTCGCAGCTGTAAAACCAGCAAACAACATTCTCTTTTGCATTGAACTTATACAGAGACCAGAATCATCATTAAGACGACACAAACTTGGATTAACAGACCAATCAATATGCAGTAAGGATGATAAAACCAGGTTTACATGTGTCCATAGACTGATGACGACAGGACATTCCCAAAACATATGCAGAAAAGTACCTGATGATGTAGTATTACATATATGGCAGTTGAGATTTGGTTGTAGTTTCATTTGAAATCTTTTGTAAGGAGTTATGTATGCTCTATGAATGACTTTGAAGTGAATAAGACGATGAGCCAGATTTTTAGATGTTAAACTGAGATTAGACCACGCTCTCTCCCAGTCGACAGATAAATTAAGGTCAGATAATTCCCTATTCCAAATAGTTTTAATAGAAAGAGGTTTTGTAATGCAATCAATAATCTTATTATATATTAAAGAAACAGATGGCTGATCAGCAGATGGTGCAATCCAGTCCTGCATAGGATGAGAGGAAATGGGAGAAGACCAAGTAACACCATACGCTTTGAGAGCAGAACGTAATTGAAGAAAGACAAAATATGCGGATGCTGATAAACAAAATTTGGTTCTTAATGTCTGAAATGAACATAGGCCCTGGTTATCATATATATCACTGCACGTGTTTACACCTAAAGAGGACCAAGAGGGTTGGACAAATGGACGATTCCCGCATTCAAAATTAAAACTGTGCCATAAAGGTGTACTGTTACAAAATTTGAAGGTTCCTCCTATCAGACGTTCCACCGTTTTCCAGATTTTAATAGAGTTGGCCACAACCGGACCAAATTTATAATTATCCCCTTTTTTTCCTGTGCCAGTAAATAAAATATCTTGGAGTCTATTTGGTTTAACCTTGTCAGCTTCAATCACTCTCCAAGAAACTGTAGATTGAGGATCAACCCAATTATGAAGAGCCTTAAGCTGGAATGACCAATAATACAGTTCAAAATTTGGTACAGCCAGTCCTCCTGCGCTATTAGGATGTTGTAATGTGGTAAGTTTAATTCTGGGGCATTTATCATTCCAGATCAATTTAGAAATTATGGAGTTGATCTCCTTAAAGTAACCTGGAGGGGGATAAAGTGGTAGCATAGAGAGAAAAAAAAAAAAAGGTAATCGAGGTAACAAATTCATCTTAACAGTGGAGATTCTTCCTTGGAGAGAGACTTTAAGATTCTTCCATCTTTGAATGTCATTTTTGACCTTAACTAAAATATTATTAAAATTGTCTCTGGCAATCTTATGAATGTTTTTATATGTGGTAATGCCCAAATAGATGAAAGATTCCTTTTAATAGGGATAAATGAGGGAATAGAAGAATTAACTTTAACATTGTTAATTGGCATTAAAGCAGATTTGCTCCAATTTATTTTATATCCTGATAAGCTACTAAAATTATCAAATTCCTTAATTATACTAGAGACTAAAACATCAAAGTGGTCTAAATATAGAATAATATCATCAGCGTATAACGAAATACTATGATTATGATAATGAATCTTAATCGATACTTCAGATTTCCTGATGGCTTGTGCTAAGGGTTCAAGAGATAGACAAAACAATAAGGGGGAAAGCGGACATCCCTGCCTTGTTCCCCGCTGCAAAGGGAACGGGGGCGAAATAATATTACCAGTTATGACTGATGCTGCAGGTGAGTGGTATAATGTCTTGATCATAGAAATGAAGTGTTCACCGAAGCCGAAACATTGCAAAACTGCCCACATATAATTCCACTCTAGCCTGTCAAAGGCTTTTTCTGCATCAAGTGAAAAGACCGCACAAGGGGTCAGGTGGGAGTCTGCAAAGTCAAGAATATGAAGGAGTCGACGCATATTGTCAGATGCATTTATCTACCTGTGAGATCCGAGGCAATTCCAATTTATCTAAATACTGCTTACAAATTGGTTCATCAAAATCTGTTTCGGCTTTATACAGATTCATGTAAAAACCTTTAAATATGTCATTAATTGCCACAGGTTTCGTGGTGACCAGATCATCCGATGATTTTATTGCACTAATAATATATGCCTTAGACTCGCATTCTTTCAACCTAAGGGCCAATAAATGACTAGGTCTCTCTGATTCAAAATAATATTTTTGCCTAGTCCTATGTAAAATAAATTCCGCCTTTGAGAGTGAAAGTAAATCATATTCTTCTTTTAAAGAGGACAACTGTGTAGCCTGTTGCTCAGTAAAATGTTGTTTTTGTAGATTTTGCAATGATTGGATTTTATTTTCTAATTGTGTAAACTGGTGAGTTTTCACTTTGGCAAGAGTAGAAGAGAAAGATGCATAGAATCCTCGTATGGCACACTTAGTCGATTGCCACATTATTTGAGGATCCACATCAGAGGGCATATTGATTTCAAGAAATTCCTTAATATATTCTTTTAGTGAAGTAATGAAAGTCTGATTACTTAATGATATGTTAAAGCACCATCTACGGGATTTGGCTTTAACATCGGAAAGAGGAACACTGCACAACACAGCAGAATGATCAGATAATAAAACTGGTAATATAGAGATGGAGGAATTAGACGAAATTAAAGATGGGCTGAGAAATATGTAGTCTATCCTAGAGAAAGTCTTATGTCTATTAGAAAAAAAAGTGAATTCCTTAGCTTTAGTATTCTGAATTCTCCAAAGATCGATTAAGTTGAGCTCAGTGATAAATTTATTCAGTAATTTAGAAGATGCATTGACTGTTGTATCAGATTGAGATGCCACGTCTTGAATTAGGGCACAGGAAATAGATTTACGGTGTAAATATTTTAACACACGGGTTCGTTTAACAGCAGAATTGAAACCATTCACATTCAGTGATAAAATATTTAGAGTATGCATTGAATATTCAATAAATTAAAAAAAAAAACAGAAGCTATTCCATTCTGTAAATAGCATGTAAATGCTGGTATGCATTTTAGATACCAAACCTCCTAGATGAAAAATCCCTTTAGAAATAAGGTAAAATAAATAAAAGTATAAATGTCTGTTGTAAAAAGTAAAAACAACATAAAAACATCCCTGATAGCACACGTACATCTAGGAGACGTCTATTTGACGTCTGCATTTACATCTGCAAGACGTATTTTTTAGAGTGTTTGCTCATCTGCAATACGTCTATTGGACGTCTCCTTTTAGATGTCAAATAGACGTCTATTAGATGTCTTTAAGATGTTTATGATTTAGAATGTATGTAAAACTGACATCTGAAAGACATCTGTCAGACGTTTGTAGACAGCAGATGCTTTCCAGATCAAGAGATCTTTAACAGACATCTTGCAGACGTACGTGTGCTAACAACCATAAACAAGGAACAACTCAGACCGCACATCACCGAGGACTGAGCAACAAAAATAATGATGGTTCGTGACCGATCCACTCCAATGCAAGACATGTCTCCCGAAAGGCCCACACAGCCAAAAAAATATTTTTAATTAAAAAAAAGAGGAGTGTCAGTCTTACCAGCAACGAGATCGTTGTACCTGATATACAGGGACAATATCTCAGTAGTAGAGAGGAGAGAAGAAAAAGCAAAAAATAGATTTAGCAAGCGTCCATGTCCATCCTACCATCATCCCCTACTGGGCAGCTAGAACCATGTCCATCCCGGCCATCAAGTTCCTCCCGCTGGACCGGAGAGACAGCGGCCTCTGTTCCCCCGTCGCTGCCCCGCAGAGCTGCGGCATATGTCTTCTGCTGAGACAGGGAGCTGATAAAATCCTCCGCTTTCTGAGGGGAATCGAAGCTTTTCTGTTCCCCTTTGAGCCGTAGTTTAAGTACCGCCGGATAGATGAGGAAGGGCTGGAGGCCAAGCGCTGTCATCTTCTTCAAAACTGGACCAAATGCCTTTCTCCTGATCGCTGTAGCTGGACTAAAGTCGGGAAAAATAGTAGTGTGACATTGTTCTGTGCGCATTTCACCAGATAAGCCTGCCGAGCACCCTTCAGGATATCTGATCTGTCATGCCATCTCAGTACACGAAAGATAAGAGTGCGCGGCCGATCGGAGCCTCTCCCTCCATCATACACGCGGTGCGCCCGGTCAATCTCAATGTCACGGCCCCCAAGGAAGGAATCCACTTGGGAAGATTAACTCTGAGGAAACCAGCCGCGTCGGATCCCTCAGCCCCCTCTGGCAGCCCCACCAGTCGTACATTGTTCCTCCTGCACCTGTCCTTCATATCTTTCATCTTCTCTGTGAGTCGCTCCAGCTGATTTCTTATGTCCGTGACTGCCCTCCTATCCTCACGTGCATCTGCTTGAACCGAATCAACGCGGTCACGTGTCTGCTTCGCCGTGGTAGCTATGGCCTCAAACTCCTCTCTTAGCTCATTAACAGACTTGTTGGTCGCTTGTATGTCCTCACGCAGTTCGCACAATGCTGGAATCAGTACAGAGTCCATTGCATCTCTTACTGCCAAATTCACAACCGAATTCAAAGTGCTTTGCTGCTCTTTAAATGCTAGTTCAATACGGCTAGCAATAGGTGTGTTCGACTTCATGCGGCGCCATGAAAACCGACCGGCGGCTGACTTGAAGTACATGCCGGTTAGAAAATTTGTCCGACTTGAACCGGCGCCGACGCCACGTCACTGTCACGTGTGGCATCAAAGTACTGCTAGAGCGTTTCAAGAGCAGCCGGCTGACTCAGCCAGCACAGTTTCTCCAGAGCAATCGCGGGAGCACTGATGACCACACAGCTGTTTCACGATTGGCCAAATTCACCACATGACAACAATGATGTGTGTTTCGAACATCTTCAATTCCAATACAGCTCACAAATATTATTTTACTAGGAAAATATCACAATCGTGTGAAAAAATGGAAGCTAAGCCAAACTTGGAACATTTTATAAAAAGAGATTAAACAAATGGTACTACTACATTAGATAAAATTAAGAACAAAAAAGCAAGAAAGACCTATGAAGCTTTTTGTTACTTTAAATTGTTGTAATTTTACCCCTGGCATGAATTCACTTTACATATTCTTACATTATTACATAATAATAATAAAAAAATACTGCCCACAAATCTGTTTTTAGAACAGTAAAAGCTTTTTTTACTGTATAGTCACAATGTTATAATGAGTCACATTTAATAATAAAAAACACTGATAAAGGCTTATTGGTATTTAAATAGTACATGTTTATGTTGAACTTTATTCTTGAACAGATGGCCCTGAATTAAGCAGTATATAAAAAGTATTTCTGTTGTTCATGAAAACAGTTCTAAAACATCCGTGCATTTGACAGATATAGCATGTTATTCACTTCATCTGTGATAGGAGTATGCAAACATCACTATCGGGAGCAGAAAGTGTCTGACTTGACGTCTCCGCTTTCAATTCCGCCCCCGACTGCAAACGGCTACTCTCGCCGATTGGTCTGTTCAGCGCTGCATGAAGTCGAACACACCTATAGCATCGTCGAGATCTTCTGTGGAGATGGCGGAATCTCTGAATTTTTTCTTCATTGGCGATTGCTCAATCTCTCTTTTCCGATCCCCTTTGTCTGCCTTAACACTCATGGTGGGTCCAATGCAGAGTGGTTCAAATTTTACTGACAGGATCATACAATATGTGGCAAAGTGAGCAGAGCGAAAGACTAAGCTTGCATCGCCATCGAAGGGTCACGTGATCCCAAAATTTTGTCTTTTGAATTGAAAACATAGGCTGTCATTTATGTGATTCATGTAATTCATAATTAAATTTGATGAAACAAAAAGCATTTTGGTGTTTTGCGTGTTTAAAAAAAAATAAAACAATACAAATTACTTTTTGCATTGGTTACCTAACACTGCTTGCAGTTGTATGCACATCAGCATTTAAAATCCTAAAGTTTCGAGTATGCAGGTGTCACTGAAGTCTTTGTATAAGCAAAATTCCATTATAAATGGTTAAACCAACACAATGAAACTAAACATTTGAATCATTGGCCTTGAGAGTTTGTCACCCCCAAGTCAGAGAACAAGAGACTGATTAATTAATGATTTCAATTAATTTAATACACTTTTATTCAATAAATTTACAGACTCACTAGATCACAAATTATTTTTGATGTTGACATAACTAAAACTGTTGTTCTCAGCATGCTGCGTATGGGTCTTGGGAAGGGTTAAAATTTTAAATTGAATTTTATTTTTGTGCTTTTGAGAAAGATGAGAAAAGGAAGACATGGTATTGTTTTATGTTCAGTTATGTTGGGATTCAGAACCATTTAAATTACTGTTATTACCCAGTAAAAACATAAGGTTCAATGAACACTCATTAGTGTGTTATGTTATAACACCACACAGTATGAGTAAAGTTGTGACAAAGAGTGTTTAAAAATTTTCAGCAAGATTTGGAAGAAAATAAAACAACATTTTAAACCATTATTTTGGCCAAACAATGTGGTGATTATCTCATAAATAAAACATGTTACAACCTTCCCCGACATTAACACCTGAAATAACCAAAAGAATCTGTCTTAATGTTTTACTGTCTCTTGTTTTGTTTACTCTGATTCTAGGTGTCTTTCTTCTTGTTCATCATCTTTGTGGTATACACCATGCTCCCCTTCTCCATGAGAGATGCCATCATAGCCAGCGTGCTCACCGCGTCCTCTCATACTGTCGTCCTCAGTGTCTGCCTCTCCTCTACAGTTGACCATGTGGAGCCCCTGGTATGGCAGGTCAGTGCTCTCCCATCTGTCTTGTTATGTGCTTGCCAAGAGCTGTGAGCTTTACCCTGTGCGGCAACTGTTGAAGTTTGCCTTGTCTGTTGAGAAGGATCCTTGCCAATTGCTTGTGACTGTGCATGTGTCTATGAGTCAGGTTATGTATGATTATTAAGTCATAGATGATTTTATTGTCAGAGATAACTCTTCCGTGCCACATAAACATCACATAAACTGCTGTGCTTCTCCTCTGCACACCATGTCACTCAACATCTATATAGCGAACATTTAAATCACATTTAAATTAAAACTGAATCATAAAATTAATCATAAAACAAATGACCCAAAATGGAAAATAATTATATAAAAACGGGTATCAAAAACGGAGTAGTCATTTAGTCATTTTGCAGACGCTTTTATCCAAAGCGACTTACAATTGGGGAATACATAAAGCGATTCATCTTGAAGAGGCAATCAGACAGACGAAGTGCTTGCAACACCAAGTCTCAGGCATTGTTCAAATAAATACAAACTACCAAAGGAAGGAATAAGTAAAGAGAATTATTATTATTTTTTTCATTTTATTTTTTTAAAGTTTTAGGATGAAGTCAAGTGCTGTCGAAAGAGATGAGTTTTCAGTTGTTGCTTGAAGATTGACAGGGATCCAGCATTCCGGATAGGGGTGGGAAGATCATTCCACCAGCCAGGAATGATGAACGAGAATGTTCTGGAGAGTGTTTTTGAGCCTCTCTGTGATGGTACCACGAGGCGTCGCTCACTAGCAGATCTCAGATTTCTGGAGGGGATGTAGTTTGTTAATAGAGAGTGCAAGTAAGCGGGTGCTGAGCCTGTGGTTGTTCTATATGCAAGCATCAGTGTCTTGAACTTGATGCGAGCCGCGACTGGTAGCCAGTGCAGGGAGATAAAGAGAGGTGTAACATGGGCTCTTTTGGGCTCGTTGAAGACCAGTCGTGCCGCTGCATTCTGAATCAATTGTAGAGGTTTGACTGTGTTTGACGGAAGTCCAGCCAGAAGAGCATTGCAATAGTCCAGCCTAGAAATGACAAGGGCCTGGACAAGAAGTTGTGCAGCATGCTCTGTCAGAAAGGGCCTGATCTTTCTGATGTTGTATAGTGCAAACCTGCAAGATCGAGCAGTCTTTGCAATGTGGTCTTTGAAGGTCAGCTGATCATCAAAGATTACACCAAGATTGCCTGAGATCCGTGCAGCTACCGTTGGATCATCTGGTTGAAAAGAGAGATAGAGCTGTGTGTCATCAGCGTAGCAATGGTATGAGAATCCATGTGCCTGTATGATGGGACCCAGTGATGTAGTGTATGTGGAGAAGAGGAGGGGTCCAAGAACTGATCCCTGAGGAACCCCAGTGACCAGTTGATGTGCTTTGGATACCTCCCCTCCCCAGGCCACCCTGAAAGACCTACCAGTGAGATAGGATTCAAACCAGCGAAGTGGAATGCCAGTGATGCCCAGTGATGAGAGGGTGGACAGGAGTATCTGATGATTGACAGTGTCAAAAGCGGCAGATAGATCCAGCAGAATGAGGACTGATGATTTGGAATGGGCTTTTTCAATTCGCAGGGCTTCAGTGACCGAAAGAAGCGCAGTCTCAGTTGAATGGCCCCTCCTGAAACCTGACTGTTTAGCATCCAGTTTGTCGTTCTGTGAAAGAAACAGTGAGACTTGGTTGAAGACAACTCGTTCAAGTGTTTTCGCTATGAACGGAAGGAGAGAGACAGGTCTGTAGTTTTCTATAAGAGAAGTGTTTAATGTCGGTTTTTTGAACAGTGGGGTTACCCGAGCCTGCTTGAACGCAGTGGGGAAGTTGCCTGTGAGGAGGGATGTGTTGATGATGTGTGTGAGTGCAGGTAAGAGTGTGGGTGAGATTGCTTGGAGAAGGTGTGAGGGGATTGGGTCAAGAGGACATGTTGTAGGATGGTTGGAGAGGAGAAGCTTGGATACGTCAGCTTCAGTGAGGGGACAGAAAGAGAAGATGGGAGTTTTAGCAGTGGATGTGGTAGGTTGAGGGTCCTGTGTGCATGGAGGTGAAAACTGACCGCTGATCGATCTAGTTTTGTCTGTAAAGAAAGTGGCAAAGTCATCAGCTGTAATAGAGGTGGTGGGAGGAGGTGGAGGGGGACAGAGGAGGGAATTAAATGTTCTGAAGAGATTACGCATGTCTGGAGCGCTGTCGATCTTGTTGCGGAAATGTGAGGATTTGGCAGTGTGGACTTTAGCAGAGAAGGATGTGAGCAAAGACTGGTACCTACTGAGGTCCGACAGATCGTTTGATTTGCACCATTTTCTCTCAGCGGCTCTGAGTGTAGTCCGATGTTCACGAAGAACCTCGGATAACCAGGGGTTGGAAGGAGCAGCCCGTGCTGGCCTAGAGGAGAGAGGACAAATGTCGTCTAGACAAGAGGTTAAGGTAGAGCATAAAGTCTCAGTAGCTGCGTTTACATCCAGAGATGAGAAATGGGTGGGTGATGGAAGAGAGGAGGATACTACAGAGGAGAGATGGGAAGGAGAAAGGGAGCGCAGGTTTCGTCTAAAAGTAACTGGTAGGGGGGTTGGTGGCACAGGAGAAGCAAAGTGTAATGTAAATGTAATGAAGAAATGGTCCGAAGTATGTAGCGGTTGTACCAGAATGTTATCTGCAGTACAATTGCGTGTGTAAATTAAGTCAAGTTGGTTGCCTGATTTGTGCGTGCTAGTAGTGGTAAGGCGTTTGAGATCAAATTAAGCTAGGAGTGAATGGAAGTCTGAAGCATAAGGTTTGTCTAGGTGAATGTTGAAATCACCAAAGACTAAGAGCGGAGTGCCATCCTCCATGAAAGAGGACAGCAGCCCGTCCAGCTCCTCTAGGAAGGTGGCTAGAATTTGGCTAGGGGGACGGTAAATGACCACAATCTGGAGTTTTATGGGAGCTGATACAGTAATGACATGAGATTCAAATGAGTTGTAGTTGCATAGGGGATAGCGGGTTGAGTATTTCCAATTGTTAGAAATGAGCAGACTTGACGCGGGGTATGAGAGAAAGAGAGATTAGTAGAGAGAGCAGCTGGGGTTGCTGAGTCTTCTGGACGAATCCAGGTCTCAGTCAAGCCCAAGATGCTGAGCATGGATTTTAAAGAAAAAGCAGAAATGAAGTCAGCTTTGTTGACAGCTGACTGACAATTCCAGAGACCCACAGAGAAGGAAAGAGGTGTAGTGGAGGAGGTAGAGATAAGGCGCAGGTTAGCAGGGTTACGTTGCCGTCTGCGTGTGACGTTAGAGCGTGGTTGAGAGAGAACCGGAATGGTTTGGAAACACATGATAGAGGTGGCAGGAAAGAGGATAGAAACGGAGAGTGTGTAAGGGAAGGGGGAAAAAAAGGATACTTAAGTGTGTCGCTCGGTGTCGTTGCTCGGTTAAAGTCGCGCAGGAAAAGTCGATGGTCTTTACCCTCGTCGGTCTTCACACGAGGAGGCTGAACGCTTCCGCTGATGCTTCCACGTCAGCGCTCGGACCTCTGATAAATACAGCCTAACACACTACAGTGAAAACAGCTGTGGCCGGCTTCTGATTGGCCCAGCCAATAGCCAAGTGCAAATAGCTCAAGACGAAACTAACACTTCGCTTGCAAGGAGCAATGAAAATGATCCAGGTTCCTTCTTAGCCGAGGTGCAAATTATTATAATTAACAGTAAGTGCAATCAAACATAGAAACCTCAACGAAAATGCAGAATAGAAATAGATGGGAAACTAAGTATTCCTTCCTAAAAGCAAGTAAATAATTTAAACAACAGATCTATGACCAAGTATTGCAACACTTACGCACTGCTGCGCGCTGCTGTCCGTCTCTTCTGGTGAATATTTGGCTTCTCCTGAGTATCCTCAGAAAATGAGGACGTCTGTTCTCTGACTAAATGTAACTGTAAATTTTATAATATATCTGTAAATATTAGAGACTGACTTTCCCTTGGTGTAATATTCCTTAACCATGTTACCCATGGTGTCAGATTTCATTATCAACCAGATTGCTTGTTTAGAAAATTCAGGAAGCTAACTTGCTCCTGTCTTAGTTCAAATGAATGTGTAAACAAGCAAATATGACCTTTCAGTAAATGCCAATTTCTGTAAATGGCATACAGTAATAGCATGTATTCATAATTCTGTTTAAAAGGTCAAACTTTATATGAACCGTAACCCTTAATATCATTATAAAAAGTCATTGAATGTTCGGTTTTCAGTGGCCATTTCTTGTATTCAGTGCAAATGTTCCTTATAGCCTTATATTACTCAAAAAGAACCATACATGACCCTCTCACAATTGCCAAATGCTGTTTCTACTCCCTATTTCTCACACTGTCTCGAATTTCTTTCACTTCCTTTCATACTATGCCTTCTGGTCTTGGGTAGAGAGAGTCTTGAAAGCTGTGTATCCTTTAACATCTGTAGTGCCTCAGGCACAGGACTGAGAGGCATTTTGGCAAACTGTAGTTTGGCAGTGCAATGAAAAAGACATTAATGTGCTTCCCTAGCAGTTTTGTGCAAATTATATGGACTTGGGGCACTAAAGTACGGTAATACATTTCCAATGTTTAAATTATTATTACTGGGTAAAAAGTGGTTTGAAAAGAATGTTTAACAATGTTTAATAACAACAACAATAAAAGTGATTTTAAATGCATACATTTGGTTGTGATGTGATTTTGCTTTAATTAATGATATGTTAATATATAAACAATATTAGGGTTTTTTGAGCTTAACTTCATAGTCCTAAGTGTAATGTGAATGCATTCACAACAGACGAGGTTTCCTGATTTCTGAAATACAGAAAAGGCATGACTCTGTCCTGCTCTGTGAGGTGTTAGCATACTAACTGTGAAAGAACAGATTTTTGCCCCTTTGGGCGCCAGGGTGGAAAGTCTCTTACACAGAACTGTGCTAGAATCTCTGCAGCATGTGTGATCTTTCTGCAAGCTCTTCCAGTCAGCATCTCAACCACTGCACCCAAAGCCATTTTTGGTAGAACTGCTAATTGCAAGAGCAAATTGTCACTTATCTTACCTTATGGTGGATGTGTATGGGACAGCTCATAGTATACTGATTACATGAAATAATATTTCCTTTCCCAGCTGTTAAACATAGATATCAGGCACTACATATTTTGATTCAGTGAAGCACATGCTTTAGGATGAGCTTTTGGGGCATACAATAAATTTGTTCTTTCAAAATTGATTTGATTGGGATGTCTCTTTCATAACTCATAAATGATGTCAGACTTCATTTTTGGGTTAACACTTTTTTTTTTAAGTTGCAGGTTTGACATCCACGCAGATGGATTCTTTCAATGATTGTTATGTCTAACATGCCATATTACTGGTGAAAGAGAGAAATGATCTCTAAAAGCAAGTCAAAACTGTGCTAGCTAACTAAACCACACAGCATGACCTGTTATTTGTGCAACTAGACATGTTATGCATGTATTAAACATATGATGATTTTGTGTGAAACAGAATACAATTCATTATTTTGTTTTTCTTACTGTTATGAGAATTATTATGAGAATAGAGAAGCTGCTATTATTCTGGGTAGATCCCTTTTTTATTATGTATCTGACTGTTAATTGCAAGGTCAAAATTCACAAACCTAAGAGACTGCTAGACTAACGTTTTAATGCTGGGAGCTTTAAAAGGTCTGAATCAGATACAGACAGAATGCCTGAATAGCTGTTTTTGTGACCTCTTAACCTTTTTCAAATCTGATATGTTTCTAAAACCTTTTTATTTTGTTGGATGCCTTCGGGGGCTAAATTAGAATTACAGTTTTGTCTGTTTTGTATTAGCTGTGATATTGTTCTGCCTCAGTGATGCTCAGGGTGAGTTGATTGGATCTAATCTTGGTGTCACTGGCAGGTGAAATTTCATTATGGTTTAGCGTTTCCCTGTTGGGCACTCAGTAAATAACAATTCATGCACTTTAGTGTGTAATGATGATGGTAGAGCCACAGGTTCAACTGGGTGTTGAATGAGAGGACAGCAATACAATCCAAAAGATGAATGGGTTGATGCAATTCTAACTGAATGGATATATATAGAATGCCCATTTAATTTAATTGCAAATAATCTGTTGACCCTCTCCATTTCTCTCTTCCTTTGAGTTACACACAGAAATATAAACATTCTCAGATTTTTGAGCCAAGTGGATTTTAAATTCATTTGACATCTTTTATAATTAAGTTGAACAATAAATTGTAGGTAAAAAAAAAAAAAAAAAAAAATATATATATATATATATATATATATATATATATATATATATATATATATATATATATATTATAACTCTTACAACAAACAACAGATATCTTCAGGTATATTGCTGTGCTATATCATTTGTATAATAGAACTTTGCTAGGGGGGGAAAATCTTTCAGGCAAGGTCAACCCAGGCTCATTGGAATTACATGATGACCTACATTTCTGCAAAACCTGAAATACGTTTCTCTGTGTACATTTCGCTGCACTTTTCAGATGACGTCCATAAGAGCCAGATGCGAGTTTATTAAACAGTCTCATTAAAAAATGTGCCCGTTGATGGCCTGATTTTGAACTACAGGCAAAAGAAGTGAAAAATGACGAATTTGAGGTTTCCACAAAAATGAGTTAATTCAGCCCTTTTCTAGCAATCCCAATGCTCCAAATAGTAATTAAACATCTAAAATTATCTTTATTTGTACTTTATCTGAGAGGAGTACCTTTTTCTCTGCTCACTTCTGGATGACTGCTGCTGCTTCTCAGCACAAATTGTAGTTCTATTGTTGCAAAGAGCAGCATTCCAGCTTTGTGAATAATGATATCGAATTGTTGATGACATGAGTCCAAACCAGTGAAATATGATTTTCAAACCCATGCTGATTAAAACAAAACTATCGCGCTGACTGACATGTGCAAAGCGCATGCATAAAACGCGCCTCTCCCAGAGCACGCGATCTCCCTATACATTATTGCGAAATAGCCTATGTCTTGGCGAGATTCGCACAAACATAATCTGTTATGTCTTACATAAACATTTAGTTAATGGTTGGAGAAAAATCTGATGTGTAACATTATATTAGATCCATGCAATACAGTAGGTCTTAATTAAACTGTTTATTTGCATCTGTTCTTTTTTTAATAACAAATATCAAATCTAAATAGCTATATTGTGATTAATAATACAGTAAGCTAATTATTGTTAAGAAAAGAATTGGAGGAAAATATGCAACGTCGCTAGGTGATTTTGCTTTGAAATCTTTAACTCGATTTTTTTCAAAATCAACTCTGCTGACTCTATCACCTTCAAACAGCTATTGCTCATTTTTGGTCTTTTTTTAATTTATTTTTTCCCCCGATTCCAATCAAAGTCATATATCATTTTGAAGGTATTTTAATGTAGAATGAAAGAATAAAAATAACTCATTTTTGAAAATTTGCTCATTCCGACTCATTTTGCCAGCAGCACAGGTCACAAATGGATGCAAATGAATATTGTGTTGCTTGTAGCACGCTTCACAGCAGTTTAAAATGTAGCACGAAATAGCATGTTTAATTTTATCCAAAACAGTTTACATGTTATTAAATTGTTTGTTGTATGTTTCACGGCATTCCAGAAATTAAATGTCTGTTGAGTGGCACTAAAATGTTAATGCTCTATCGCCTAGTATTAACATACCACCTACACTAAACCAACAGTGTTAACAAAAGCGAACTTGAAAGAAAAATGCATTTGCCAAGGCAGCCATGCCATTTTAGCTTTCTTTTACAACTCTTTGAGCTCTTTTAATGTGACTCATGTTTCACTGAACTTGTACCCATGCACAACACAATGCTGAACCAGGTGAGCTACCAAGCAAGCTTGCAACTTCGGAAAAGCTGTACATACAGTGGGTACATGGAGACGCGAACCAATACCCTTGGTAAATTTGAATTAAATGTTGTTTAGCCAAACAAGGATCACACAATGACATGTAAAAACAATCGTCAGGCCATTGGCACCCTCTGTAGGCTTTTGATATAATGCTAATGTACATATTATTGTTTATAATACATTATGTTAAGTTTTGTTCAACAAAACCATGGTTACTTGCTTTGATACTTTATTTGAACCAATTATTATGGCCTCATTGCTATTATATATGTATTTTAGGTCATTTTAAAAGCCATTGTTGATTAGGCCTATTTTATTACAAAAAAAGAAAAAAAAAAAGAATTATAATTTATCTGATTAATCATCAGAATTATCGACCGATAACTCGGTTACCAAATTAATCGTTAGTGACGGCCCTAGATGAGAGGTCTATGTCCACACCTGCCAGGATCTGTGCTCGGATTTTGAGAGCCACTGGGGGTGACTCCGGAGGCGATAGCATTTGGTGGAACGGGCCGTGACTTTGAATGAGATGTGAGGGCCTGTGTTGTAAGCGGAAGCAGCTTCACGCTTGTTTCAGCTGATGTAGCTATAGGCCACGGGGGTTTGTGACATTCGGAGGAAACTACTGGAGAGCCTTGTAGCCTGCACAGCTAGCGGAGGCAGCCTCACGCTAGTGTGTGCTACAGGAGCTGGAGTGTTTCAGCTGCTTTAGCTGTAGGCCACAGGTAAGGGGAGTGGTTTGTCACATTCGGCAGGAAATGCTGAAATGCCTGCAGTGCCGCTAATTTAGCAATTTTGTTGCTAGATTTAACAACTTCTCAGACTACCCTAGTAACTTGTTTTTTTAAAGCACTAACAATGGATTTAGCTATTTAAAAAAGTATTTGGAAACTTTTAGCAACTTTTAAAGAGTGATAAAATGATGAAAAGACATGCATTTCCTCTTAACCACATAAAAAGAAAGTATTGAAACAGCTAGCCAGCCAAGCAGCACATCAGCTGCTAGAGACTTGAAGAGAGGTGCATGCCTAGCAGTATGCACATCACATGCGAATTAGGTTGCTAGTTGCACTTGTTCAATAATAATAATAATTGTTTCAGTAACACTTTATTTTAGGGTCTCTTAACTAGTTGCTTATTAGCATGCATATTACTAGAATATTAGCCATTTATTAGTAGTAGTAGTTAAGCACATATTAATGCCTTATTCTACATGACCTTATTCTACATCCCTAACCCTACCCAATACCTAAACTTAACAACTACCTTACTAATTATTAATAAGCAGCAAATTAGGAATTTACTGAGGGAAAAGTCGTTAATTATTTAGGTACACTGTTGAACTTATTTTCTCGAAAATCAATCTTTTTCATTTTATCTGTCTATCTGAGTACAATGTGTAATTTAAAATATAGGTAAAATGCTAGTGAAAATTAATACAGAAAATTTGAGTAATTTCATTGTGTGTTCTACGCAGTTTTGCTTCATGGTTACAAAATGACAACATCCATTATGTCACCACATAGTTTAACAACTTTTAGCAACAAACGACCTGCCTTTAGTAACTTTACCTAAAAATTTATTTGCAACATGGCCTGCGCCGCTAGCAAAAAGCTGGAGGCCTGGCTGCATGCGGCGCTGCGGCCAGAAGAGCCGCGGTGAAAAGTTGAGCTGTTTGAGGCCTGCCACTGCGACCCAATGCTCGAGGACATTAGACATTAGACATTTAGTCATTTAGCAGATGCTTTTATCCAAAGCGACTTACAAATGAGGACAATGGAAGCAATCAAAATAAACAAAAGAGCAATGATATGCAAGTGCTATAACAAGTCTCAGTTAGCTTAATGCAGTACACATAGCAATTTTTTTTTAATTATTATATAATAAATAAAAAGAAAACATAGAATAGAAAAAGAATAGAGCAAGCTAGTGTTATTTATTTGATTTTTTTTAAAGAATAGAATTAAAATAGAGAGTGCTATAGTTAGAGGGTCAAATAAAGAGGGAAGAGATGTGTTTTTAGCCGATTCTTGAAGATGGCTAAGTACTCAGCTGCTCGGATCGAGTTGGGCAGATCATTCCACCAGGAGGGAACATTTAAGAGTCAGTTGACTGATAGGATAAATGGAAAAAAATATGCACTGCAAGTCGACGAAATGACTGATATGTCTAATTCTGCTCAGTTGCTGGCTGTAACAAAGTTCGGAAGAAGGAAGGAAGAAGTCGGAGTCGGCGTAACTGAGGCTCGGGAAAATTTATTACGTGTCCACAAAAATAACTGTTGTGCACTCCGGCACTTTCAAATCATATAAGTTCACAGCACTTTGGTGAGTCTCTGCTCAGCCACGGTCTTTTGCCCTCCCGAGTCCTCAGTCTGGTTCCTCTCTGCCACTGTCTGTCCTACGGTGGCTTTTAATCTCTCCACGCCAATCACTGGAACGAGAAACAGGTGAATGTCATCTTGCACTTGACCCACTTACTCACCGCTCGTTCTCCAGTCTCTCTCTCCCTGAAGTCCGGTGGTTATCACGAGGGAAGGCACTCGGACGTCTTTATGAACTGCGCAAAGAAGTGCACTCATTGTTGAAAGACTCAAAATTGGAATTCTCCCACTGCCTGCCACTGCTTGGTTGTCAAAACTTGTTTATTTGGCATGTATATTCGAAAGGCTTAAGTCAAGTCAAGTCACCTTTATTTATATAGCGCTTTTACAATACAGATTGTGTCAAAGCACTTAACAATATCAAATTGGAGGATAGAGTGTCAGTAATGTATAATGATAAGATTAAACACTCAATTTTCAGTTAAAGGCATTTCATTATTGAATTCAGAGATGTCATTGTCTAGCTCAGTTTAGTTTAAATAGTATCTGTGCAATCAAATCGGCGATAATCGCTAGAAATTAAGTGTCCCCTGAGCAAGCCAGAGACGACAGCGGCAAGGAACCAAAACTCTAATTTTGTTGCAATTTCTAACAATAGTAGTATTATGTAGTTAGGTATTTTATTATATTTTAGTTATTTTGTTATTTTTGGTTGATATATCTGGGGATATATCTCTGGGGGTCATCTGGGTGTGCTGGTCTCCGCTGACGATCAGGGCTGTAGACATCATCTCTTGGTGCTGATCCACCATCTGATCGGATACGGACTGAGAAACAGACTAGGAAAGAAACAGACAAATATTAGTGTAGATGCCATTCAACTTACGATGTAACGAGTACATCGTGTGTTATGGGGAGTGTTCCCGGTTCCGGTTGATCTAATTAATGCAGCCTAACAATCCTTTAACGGATTTGAATAATAGAAGCGTATTAATGTGTTATGTGTAAGCCAGGCTAAAGAGATGGGTCTTTAATCTAGATTTAAACTGACAGAGTGTGTCTGCCTCCCGAACAGTGTTAGGTAGATTGTTCCAGAGTTTGGGTGCTAAATAGGAATAGGATCTGCCGCCCGCAGTCGATTTTGATATTCTAGGTATTATCAAACGGCCAGAGTTTTGAGAACGCAGCGGACGTGGAGGACTATAATGCGATAAGAGCTCGCTCAAGTACTGAGGAGCTAAACCATTCAGGGCTTTATAAGTAATTAACAAGATTTTAAAATCTATCCGATGCTTGATAGGGAGCCAGTGCAGTGTTGACAGAACCGGGCTAATATGGTCATATTTCCTGGTTCTAGTAAGGACTCTAGCTGCTGCATTTTGGACTAACTGTAGTTTGTTGATCAAGCGTGCAGAACAACCACCTAATAAAGCATTACAATAGTCTAACCTTGAGGTCATAAACGCATGAATTAACATTTCTGCATTTGACGTTGAGAGCATTGGTCGCAATTTAGATATGCTTTTGAGATGAAAAAATGCAGTTTTACAGATGCTAGAAACATGGCTTTCAAATGACAGATTGCTATCGAACAGCACACCTAGGTTCCTGACTGATGAAGAAGAATTGACAGAGCAGCCGTCAAGTGTTAGATAATGTTCTAGGTTATTACATGTGGGGTTTTTAGGTCCGATAATTAACACTGTTTTTTCTGAATTTAGCAGTAAAAAATTATTCGTCATTCAGTTTTTTATATCGACTATGCATTCCGTTAGTTTCTCGATTTGGTGTGTTTCACCGGGCCGCGAAGAAATATAGAGCTGAGTATCATCAGCATAACAGTGAAAGCTAACACCATGTCTCCTGATAATATCTCCCAAGGGTAACATGTAAAGTGTGAAAAGTAACGGCCCTAGTACTGAGCCTTGAGGTACTCCATACTGCACTTGTGATCGATATGATACCTCTTCATTCACTGCTACGAACTGATGGCGGTCAGATAAGTACGATTTGAACCATGCTAAGGCACTTCCACTAATGCCAACAAAGTTTTCTAGTCTATTCAAAAGAATGTTGTGGTCGATAGTGTCGAACGCAGCGCTAAGATCCAGTAGAACTAATAAAGAGATACAACCACGATCAGATGATAGAAGCAGGTCATTTGTAACTATAATGAGAGCAGTCTCAGTACTATGATACGATCTAAATCCTGACTGGAATTCCTCACAGATATCATTTTTCTCTAGGAAGGAATATAATTGTGAGGATACTACCTTTTCTAGTATCTTTGACAGAAAAGGGAGATTTGAGATCGGTCTGTAATTAACTAGATCTTTGGGGTCAAGTTGTGGTTTTTTAATGAGAGGCTTAATAACAGCCAATTTGAAGGTTTTGGGGACATATCCTAAAGACAATGATGAATTAATAATAGCCAAAAGAGGATCTATGACTTCTGGAAGCAGCTCTTTTAGTAGTTTAGATGGAATCGGGTCTAACATACATGTTGTTGGTTTAGATGATTTAACAAGTTTATACAATTCTTCCTCTCCCACAGTAGAGAATGAATGAAATTGTTCCTCAGGGGATCTATAGTGCTCTATCTGATGCGATACTGTAGCTGACGGCTGCAAGGATACAATTTTATCTCTGATAGTATCGATCTTGGAAGTGAAGTAGTTCATAAAGTCATTACTGCTATGCTCTTGGGAAATGCCAACACCTGTTGATGCTTGATTTTTCATTACTTTAGTTACTGTATTGAATAAACACCGAGGGTTATGTTTGTTTTCTTCTAGAAGATATGAAAAGTAATCAGATCTAGCCGTTTTTAATGCTTTTCTGTAGGATAGGGTACTTTCCCGCCAAGCTAAACGAAATACCTCTAATTTAGTTTTCCTCCAGCTGCACTCCATTTTCCAGGCTGCTGTCTTTAGGGCGCGGGTGTGCTCATTATACCACGGTGTTGGACTCTTATCCTTAATCTTCCTTAAGCGTAAAGGAGCAACCGCATCTAGAGTGCTAGAAAAGAGAGAGTCCATAGTTCCTATTACATCATCAAGTTGTTCTGAGCTATTGGATATACTGAGGAACTGAGATAAGTCAGGAAGATTATTTATAAAGCAGCCTTTTGTGGTAGAAGTGATGGTTCTACCATATTTGTAACAAGAAGTTGGCTTTACAGCTTTAGCTATATGGAATATACAGGAGACTAGATAATGATCTGAGATATCATCGCTCTGCTGTAAAATTTCAACGCCACTGACATCAATTCCATGTGACAGTATTAAATCTAGAGTATGATTTCGACAATGAGTAGGTCCTGACACGTGTTGTTTAACACCAATTGAGTTTAGAATGTCTATAAATGCTGATCCCAACGAATCTCTTTCATTATCAACATGGATATTAAAATCACCAACGATTAGGACTTTATCTGCAGTCAGTACTAACTCCGATAGAAGATCAGAAAATTCTTTAATAAAGTCTGTATGGTGCCCTGGTGGCCTGTATACAGTAGCCAGTACAAACATCACAGGGGATTTATCATTAACACTTGTTTCTTTGGATAACGTTATATGAAGCACCATTACTTCGAACGAATTATACTTGAAACCCGACCTCTGAGAGATACTGAAAATATTTCTATAAATTGTAGCAACACCTCCCCCTTTACCTTTTGGACGCGGTTCATGTTTGTAACAGTAATCTTGGGGTGTAGACTCGTTTAAAGTAATGTAATCATCTTGTTTTAGCCAGGTTTCTGTCAGACAAAGCACATCTAGTTTATGGTCAGTGAACATATCATTTACAAAAAGTGCTTTTGAAGAAAGGGATCTAATATTCAATAAGCCAAGCTTTATCATGTGTTTATCTGTATTATATCGTTTTTTTATTTGTTGAACATCAATTAAATTGTTACTATTACTTTGGTTTGGATGTTTTCTGTATTTTCTAGTTCGGGGAACAGACACAGTCTCTATAGTGTGATATCTAGATGAAAAAGATTCTATGTGCTGAGAGTTAACTATACTCAGCAGCCTGAAAGAACACATCACTGGTCATCTCCGCAGCCTTTTGGAACAATTCAAGAAGTATCTGCAACCAGAACTGTATGACTGGATACGGCAACCATTTTCTGAATCTAGGACTCACCTCCTCACAAATCTGGAAGATGCTTTGCTGGAGCTGTCCAGTGATCGAACATTAAAAACTTTATTTTCCATTTCCACACTGCCTGAATTTTGGATTGCAGTAGCAAACGAATACGGAGTTATCCCGTGTGGCAATGGATGTACTGCTTCTATTTGGATCTACGTATTTGTGCGAGCAGTCTTTTTCTGCTGTTACATACATAAAAAATAAATACTGATCACGTCTTGATGTTGAAGATGATCTGCGAGTAGCTGTATCCACCATCGGGCCACGAATGAAACTTTTGGGCTGCCAAAAACAAGTACACCCATCCCATTGAAATGATTTTGATGTATAGTAAATATAGTTAAAATATTGTGAATAGCTTAAAAGAAGTTATGCTTATTGTTTGTGTATGCTTTGGCAGTGGGGGTCGCGAGTTCTTGTCGATCTTACATTAGGGGTCGCTGGCTTAAAAGTTTGAGAACCACTGTCATAGAATACCGCATGAAGGTACATGTGTTTGGCAGTTGCCATTTATGGGCTAAGGCAAGCCGCTAGCAAGGGTGAAAAAGTACATGGCTAAGATACTAGACGGTTCATGGAAAGACACTTCTACGTGGATGACGGACTTGTGTCCCTACCTACTGACGATCAGGCAATCCAGTCTCCTCCAAAGAACACGAGCATCCTTAGCTGAGTCGAACCTTCGTTTGCATAAGATTGCTTCAAACAGCTCAGTTGTTTTACAAGCCTTTCCTCAAGAGGAACATGCTAAGACTGTAAAGGACTTGGGTTGTGTTGGGAAATAACAGGCGACACTTTCACCTATGAGGTGTCATCAGTCAATAAACCATTCAAAAAACGTGGCGTGCTGTCCACTGTGAACAGCATCTTTTATCCACTTGGCATGGTCTCTCCAGTCACCATACAAGGCCAAGCCCTACTTTCGGAGCTCTTGATCTACACCTCAGACTGGGATGCTTTATTTCCTGAAGAAAGAAGGAAAGAATGGGAAACATGGCGAGACTCTCTGCAGGACCTAAAGCAACTGCATATTCCTCGAACTTATATTTAGTTTTCCCTCTCAGAGGCCAAGCTTGTAGAGTTATGTGTCTTTTACAACGCCTCCACTAAAGCAATCAGTGCAGTGGCTTACCTCAGCATTGGCGGTTGAAAATGCTGACCTGATTCGTCATGAGATAGATCTTAGACTGGATGCCATAAGATTCTACTGCGATAGAAAAGTAGTCTTAGGGTACATACACAATGAGACAAAGCGTTTTTATGTGTGATTTGGCATGGCTCAGGACCACCGTTCCTTTCCAAATCTTACACATTCTTGCAGGAAGAGCAGGAATCCTATGAACTTGTCTGTCCAGAACACAACATCGAGGTAAGGCATGACATCCTTACACTCAAATTGGACTTAATGGTTTAGGGACAGAAAGATTCAAGAGATTCTCTACGTGGAAAACTCTTGAAAGAGCTATTGCCCTTTTGATCCACATTGCTCAGACAATCAAATCCAAGAATAGTTGTGGAGAGCACGTAGGGTGGCATCAATGCAGTAAACCTCGAACCCCACAAGAGCGTTCACTAGCCTGGAATGCAATTTTGAAAGCAGCTCAACAGGAGAGCTTTCCTATGGAATACGCAGCCCTTTCTGAAGGGAAAGCCCTTTCAAAAAATAGCCCTCTCTTAAAACTTAATCACATTCTCAACGAAGGTCTGATCCAAATTGGAGGAAGATTAGAAAACTCTCCATTAAGGTCCAAAGAAAATAACCCCTTGATTCTACACAAGCACAACCATGTCTCCATTCTGTTAGTGCGTCACTACCATGAGAAAGTAGAACATAAAGGGCGTCATTTTACCAAGGGAGCCTTGAGAATGGCTGGGTTCTGGATTATAGGAGGGAAAAGGCTGATTAGTTCAGTCTTACACCATTGTGTCACCTGTCATAAGCTCCGCAGAAAAATGGAGGAACAAGTTATGGCAGACATACCACCTAACCATAGATCCCCCATTTACAGGGACTGGACGTTTTTGGACCTTAGATGGTCAGAGTGAGGCGCACTAGAGGTGGACATGCAGAGAGTAAGTGTTGGGCTATATTATTCACTTGCATGAGTGTAAGAGGTCATGAGCACATTGAGGTCATCGAATCAATGGATGCTTCTAGCTGCATCAACGCAATGAGACGATTCTTTGCCATACGAGGACCCGCAAAGCAGCTAAGGTCCGATTGTGGCATGAACTGTGTGGGAGCAAGCAAAGAGCTAGGGCTGAGCAAGTTGCAACAGGAAGAAAAAATTCTCAGATATTTGAGTGAGCAGAACTGTTCCTGGGAGTTCAATCCTCCTCATTCTTCGCACAGAGGAGGTTCTTGGGAACGTATGATTGGAGTGGCCCGCAGAATTCTGGATTGCATCTTACTAAGAGAGCATGCTCCTTTCTCCCATGATGTCTTGTGCACACTTATGGCCGAAGTTTCAGCCATCATTAACGCTAGACCTCTCATTCCTGTATCAACCGACCTACAGTCTCCATTTATCTTGACTCCAGCAATGCTGCTTACTCAGAAAGGGGCAGTCCCATCTCCACCAGGCGAGTTTAGTGACAGGGACCTTCTTCTTAATCAGTGGAGACAAGTACAGGCCCTTGCCAATGAGTTCTGGCTCAGATGAAAAAGGTTTACCTACCAACCCTCCAGAGTCGGAGGAAGTGGAATGAAATGTGTCGCAATTTGCAAGAAGGCGACATTGTCTTATTGAAGGATAACCAAGCTGCTCGTAATGCGTGGCCAATGGCAGAGGTCACTTCTGCTGTTCATAGCCAAGATGGAAAAGTACGAACAATTAATCTAAGGACCACTGCGCAAGGTACTCCAAAGACCTTTACAAGCCCTATAACAGAGGTCATTCTACTTTTACCCTCAACGGATTAAAGGTTTATGCTAAATTGTAGCAATATGGACAGTGGTGTCATAAACACCAAGCGGGGAGTGTTCTGCCCTTTGGGTATTATCTTTTAAGAGTAATTAGGACCTCTAGCGGTCAATTATAGTATTGCAGCCTGAACCAGGAAGTTAATTTAGAATTTTAAGTGCATGGTGAAGATCATTCCAGCTGCAATAATCCTTGTTGCGTTCTGAATTCTCATTAGCAAGAACTGCCTGTAAGTGATTTATATTTTCTATGTTACAGTATTTCTAACAATAGATTTGTGGCAAATTCATGTTGATTTAAAATCATAAAATCTTTGTGTTTAATTCATGACTGGTCGTTTACACAGATAATCTATTTAGTTGGAATTAAGTTCTGTTATTATTGTACAAGCTACAATTTCATCTTAGTGTATTTTTTTCTGTTTATCTTCAGTTTCACTCCTTTGTTCATGTCTACATGCAGTCTCTATTAAACAGAGCTAAAAAGCTATATCCTGACTCTCATGTTATTCATGAAGGGAGTTTGGCTGGCTGTCTAATCTTGGTTAAGAACACCAATTGGAGGACAGTACAGTGTCTAAACAAGATGTAAGAGTGGAGCAGAAAGGATCAGTAGCACTGTTAGCATTAAGAGATGCTAACTGTTTAGGGGGAGAAAGCAAAGATGAAGCCATAGCAGATAGCCACGAGACTGAGAGTGAGCATAGGTTACGTCGAAAGATGACATGTGGAGAGGTATGTGTTGTGTCAGGAACCATGTTGTATGTATGTATGTATGTATGTGTGTATATATATATATATATATATATACATCTCAAGAGAAAGTATAAATATACAGTGAGGAAAATAAGTATTTGAACACCCTGCTATTTTGCAAGTTCTCCCACTTAGAAATCATGGAGGGGTCTGAAATTGTCATCGTAGGTGCATGTCCACTGTGAGAGACATAATCTAAAAAAAAAAAATCCAGAAATCACAATGTATGATTTTTTAACTATTTATTTGTATGATACAGCTGCAAATAAGTATTTGAACACCTGTCTATCAGCTAGAATTCTGACCCTCAAAGACCTGTTAGTCTGCCTTTAAAATGTCCACCTCCACTCCATTTATTATCCTAAATTAGATACATCCGTTTGAGGTCGTTAGCTGCATAAAGACACCTGTCCACCCCATACATTCAGTAAGAATCCAACTACTAACATGGCCAAGACCAAAGAGCTGTCCAAAGACACTAGAGACAAAATTGTACACCTCCACAAGGCTGGAAAGGGCTACGGGGAAATTGTCAAGCAGCTTGGTGAAAAAAGGTCCACTGTTGGAGCAATCATTAGAAAATGGAAGAAGCTAAACATGACTGTCAATCTCCCTCGGACTGGGGCTCCATGCATGATCTCACCTCGTGGGGTCTCAATGATCCTAAGAAAGGTGAGAAATCAGCCCAGAACTACACGGGAGGAGCTGGTCAATGTCCTGAAAAGAGCTGGGACCACCGTTTCCAAGGTTACTGTTGGTAATACACTAAGACGTCATGGTTTGAAATCATGCATGGCACGGAAGGTTCCCCTGCTTAAACCAGCACATGTCCAGGCCCGACTTAAGTTTGCCAATGACCATTTGGATGATCCAGAGGAGTCATGGGAGAAAGTCATGTGGTCAGATGAGACCAAAATAGAACTTTTTGGTCATAATTCCACTAAACGTGATTGGAGGAAGAAGAATGATGAGTACCATCCCAAGAACACCATCCCTACTGTGAAGCATGGGGTGGTAGCATCATGCTTTGGGGTGTTTTTCTGCACATGGGACAGGGCGACTGCACTGTATTAAGGAGAGGATGACCGGGGCCATGTGTTGCGAGATTTTGGGAACAACCTCCTTCCCTCAGTTAGAGCATTGAAGATGGGTCGAGGCTGGGTCTTCCAACATGACAATGACCAAGCACACAGCCAGGATAACCAAGGAGTGGCTCTGTAAGAAGCATATCAAGGTTCTGGCGTGGCCTAGCCAGTCTCCAGACCTAAACCCAATAGAGAATCTTTGGAGGGAGCTCAAACTCCGTGTTTCTCAGCGACAGGCCAGAAACCTGACTGATCTAGAGAAGATCTGTGTGGAGGAGTGGGCCAAAATCCCTCCTGCAGTGTATGCAAACCTGGTGAAAAACTACAGGAAACGTTTGACCTCTGTAATTGCAAACAAAGGCTACTGTTCCAAATATTAACATTGATTTTCTCAGGTGTTCAAATACTTATTTGCAGCTGTATCATACAAATAAATGGTTAAAAAATCATACATTGTGATTTCTGGATTTTTTCTGGATCTCTCACAGTGGACATGCACCTACGATGACAATTTCAGACCCCTCCATGATTTCTAAGTGGGAGAACTTGCAAAATAGCAGGGTGTTCAAATACTTATTTTCCTCACTGTATATACAGTGCCCTCCACTAATATTGGCACCCTTGATAAATATGAGCAAAGGTGGCTGTGAAAATAAATCTGTATTGTTTATCCTTTTGATCTTTCACTCAAAAAATTCACACAATTCTAGCCTATCATTGAAGTAAAACAATTGAAAGTGGAGAGAAAATCTCATGATGAAATAAATGTTTTTCTCCAATGAATGTTGGCCACAATTATTGGCACCCCTAGAAATTCTTATGAGTAAAATATCTCTGAAGTATATTCCCATTCATATTTACATTTTTTAGCACACCAGGGTGACTAGGAGCATGAAATTGTCCAGCCATGACTTCCTGTTCCACAGGATTATAAATATGAGGAATACAAAGGCCAAATTCCCTTAATCATACATCACAAGGAGTAAAAGCTAAGAATATAGTTCTGATGTGCAGAACAAGATTGTTGAGCATCACAAAATAGAACGTGGCTGTAAGAAAAGAGTTAAAGCATTGAAAATCCCCATTTCCACCATCAGGGTAATAATTAAGAGGTTCCAATCAACTAAAGATGTTAAAAATCTTCCTGGAAGATGACGTGTGTCTATATCGTCCTAATACATGGTGAGGAGGAGAGTTTGAGTGGCCAAAGACTCTCCAAGGATCACAGCTGGAGAATTGTAGAGATTAGTTGAGTCTTGGGGTCAGAAACCTAAAAAAAAAATATATATATCAAACATCCCCTACATCACCACATGTTGTTCGGGAGGGTTTCAAGGAAAATTCTCCTCATTCATCCAAAAACAAACTCCAGCAAATTCAGTTGTCAGACACAACTGGAATTTCAAATGGCACTGGCTTCTATGGTCAGATGAAACTGAAAAAATAGCTTTTTGGCAGCAAACCCACCAGATGAGTTTAGTACAAACAGGGATAAAAAAAAAAGGACCCCATGTCCACGGTTAAATATACTGCTGGATCTTTAATGTTGTGGGCCTGTTTTTCTGCCAGAGGTCCTGAAAATCTTGTTCAATGCATGGCATCATGGATTCTTTCAAACACCAACAGATAAAAAGGACAACAATCCAAAACAAACATCAAAATAAACACAAAAATGGGTCACTGAGCACAAAACGAATCTTTTACCATGGCTTTCCCTGTCCTCTGACCTGAACCCTACAGAAAATGAGTGTGGTGAACTGAAGAGAAGTACTAACATGGAGCTGTGAATCAGAAGGATCTGGAGAGATTCTGTATGAAGAAAATGGTCTCTGATCTCTTATCAGGTGTTCTCCAAACTCTTTAGGCATTATTGGAGAAAACTCAGAGCTGTTACCCTGGGAAAATGACGTTGCAATAATTGGGTGCCAATAATTGTGGCCAACATGAACTAGAGGAAGCATTTATTTCACAGTGAGATTTCCCCCCCACTTTCAATTGTTTTACTTCAATGATAGGTTGGAATTTTGTGAAATTTTTGATTGAAAGATAAAAAGGATAATGCGGATTTATTTTCACAGCCGCCTTTGAGAGGCTATTCAATCAGCCTGCCATATTATGAATTTGAAAACAGTGTTTTACCATGCTATAAATAGCACACCAGCTAGTACTATATCCTGACTGTCTCATTCCTTCTCACCTTTACACTCTACCTTGATATAAACATACAATCATTACTACTTCAGGCAGAAGTCACTACATTATGCTAATGCAATGCTCACAAATACTAATTAGAATCTTGGCCACCGATGCAACAGATTGCTGGTAATTGGTTTACGTGGCAGCAGTTGACAGATGTTCACCACCCCACACAATAAGGATTAACCAAGTAGGAATGAACGTACTTTTTAATCTAGGATCTGGTTTAATTGTTGTATATAATTATGCATTGTATTGTATATTTTAGTGTCTATCCAGATAAATATATAATATCATTATACCTGTAAATACCTTCATACTGTATAAACAGTGAGTCCAGGAAGGTGTACATGCATCTGTCCATCCATCCATCCATTCCTCCTTACATCCATATATCTATTTTAAATACATTTGCTTCTCACACAGCCAAAGCCAGCTGGAAAAGAAATACATCCCCTCTCCGAGCCCAGTGGGTAATATGCAAATAACATGATTTAATGCTAATGCGCTCTTCAGAGTGCCACACTCCCGCATGGGAAGTGTACACATACTCTGACCTCCTTGTAGAAGTCATTAAACTTTGCTTCTATCAAGTTCCGCTTGTCCAGATTATTCAACACGAAGCTGGGCCACAGAATACTGCAGTCTGTGCTTCTCCAGATTACCAAACCAAAATCACAAATGGGATTCTGAAATGTTTATTTTGAGATTAAAACGAGTCCAAACGCAGTGCCTGCTGTCTCTGTTTTTTTTTTTTCTTAGATCTGCAAAAATATTTAATTAGACGTCAAAGGTCTGAGAACTCAAACATCTCAAAACAGATTCTTCTATAGATTCCAAAAGAAAAGATTGTAAGACATTGTTCATACATTTTGTATAAGGTAGGAAAGCTTTAGGAATTAACAGTGCCTTTTACATGCATGTGTTATGGGTCAGCTTAAGGAGCTACTCCTGATTTTAAGGGCAATCCCTATTTATAACATCTTGCAAAACCATGTGAAGTGAATGACAATGAAATACATTGTGTTTATGTGCATCTAATGCACATTCACATTTTACAACTTTTTAATATCATATAGGAGACTTACATTGAGCTTTGAAAGTGCAACATCCAAGCAATTAAATTTTTCTGTAGGCCACATCGTCTTTAATACAGGATAAAACAAGACCAACCATTTATGAATGTTTGCTTCTTTCATCTGGAGGCATGCAGCATGTCTGTGGCCTCTCTTCCCTTCTGTAATTCTCTCTTCCCTTCTATAAGTTTGTGGTCTTTCAGATTTTAACATTTCTTGAAATTGTGTGTGTCTGTGTAAACATCCGTGGAAGGCAGCAAGCACAGGTGCTTAATGAGCCTCAGGCAGAAATCTATGTGCTTTTCAGGATTAAGCACAATCTGTATGTGTGTGACTAGATTCCAAAAGAAAAGATTGTAAGCCACAGCTTTAGTGTGCTGTGAAAATTGAGGTATGACCTAAGAGTTGTTCATTGATTTCTTTTAAAAGGTAGTAGGAAAGCTTTAGAAAGCAACAGTCCTTTTACCTGCTTGTGTTAGGGGTCAGATCCAGGAGCTTTTCATGAATTTATTTGCGACCTAGAAAGGCATAATCATCTTGCAAAACGAATACTTTTTCTGTTTGTCTACATCTAAAGCACTATTCACATACAGTATCATTTTACAACAGTACTACTGTATATCATGTGTGTATATCATCTGTGAGGTCTTAAAAATTCAATAGTCATGACCTTTAGTAGCAGCTGCTTCTAAATTAGTCTTTTTAATGAGTTTCAAAATCCACTCTAAGCATTTTCCCACATGCTGGCTAGGATAATCTGATTATAGCATTTCACTAACAAACAGGTAGATGCATGAACTCTCTCTCTCTCTCTCTTGGATTATTACCACTGAGTTGGTCTCAGCACTTACAATACATCAGTTTATTATTTCTTTCTTATCTCAAAGGGGTCATATTTTGAGGAAATCAAAACTTGATTTACTGTGAAAGCATACTGTTAGGCTGATACACTGGGCAACTTTTTGAGCAATTTTGCATATTTTCGATGGGTTGTGGGCCCTGTGTCTCACCTGGTTGCCTGTTGATGGAAACAAAAGTGTTACTGCATGATCTCTTTTTAATCACATGCTGTCTGTTTTTCTTTCATTTTTATAGACTTTTAATTTGTATATCCTTTATCTGTTTTCCTTTCTTCCATTTTCCTGCAAATCCTTTGTTGCTATGGCTATTCATTCATTTCTTGTAGTTTTATTTTTTTTTAATGCGAAAATATACAATGACAAATTTGCCTGATAGTGTTTAACAGATTAGATTTATTATTAACCTAGTCTTGAACATAAAATTATGATTATTGTAAGGAAATGTACAGTTTTTGTTTGTTTGTTCCTTTGTTTTGTTTTGTTTTTTGTTTTGTTTTGTTGCTACATAAAGTGAATTTGTGAGATTTGTGATAACCAATATATATATATATATATATATATATATATATATATATATATTTAAATAGTATGATCATCCCAGTGCAATGTTAAACCTTTATAATAAGGTTTTAAGCATTAAACGTTGGGTCCCACTTTATATTAGGTGGCCTTAACTACTATGTACTTACATTTGAATTAATCATTTGGTACAATGCACTTATTGTGTACATACATGTTTTTACATTGTACTTATATTTTTAAAAATACCTATATGTAATTACATCTGTAATTAATTTCTGTAACCTTAACCCACCCTTAAACCTACCCATACCACCAAACCTGTCCCTAACCTTACCCATATTCCACCTCAATAGCAGCAGAAGTGTTTTGCAATACAGTATGAACACAATAAGTACATTGTACTTATTTTTTGATGTAAGTACATAGTAGTTAAGGCCACCTAATATAAAGTGTGACCAAAAGTTGTACTTGCAGTTTGTTGTGTTAATAATTGATTAATTACAAACACTCGCTCTTTTTTTTTTTTTAATGCAGTTGAACCTTTACATTTTAATCCACATTGATATCCGTTCATACAAATAGGTGAATTCTTAATCCATCAGTCAGAAAGCAGAAACTTGTCTGTATATAACCCCACTCGTGTCAGAAGAATAAGAAGCTTTACCACCTCGCTAATAGCAATGGACCATGATGTATTCACAGACAGCTGATGAGTGTTGTACATCTATTACAAATGAATTATAACAGTGTTTGTTTACTATAGCTATTACTTCTTACATGCCTGCTGATAACATCTGGACGTCAATATGTTTTATGATAAAATTCCTCACAAATACTTTTTTACCATTTCTTACTATGGTTAGCCACAGTTGAAATTTTGAATAAAAATTTTCAATTTTTCCCCCCTATGTGTGTTTTGGTGTCTTTTATGAAATCTGAAAAGTAATTGTGTTTGTTGTCTAAAATACTAATATGAAATATTTTTCCTCAACTAGTCCTACAAAAGTCAGAGAAAAAAAGTAAAATTTTAATAGTAAAAAAAAAAATTCTGTTCTCATTAGTCTACTGTGTATGAAAACATAGGCTACTGTTGTGCTTTCTGTCATTGTGAATGGCTCTTCACTTTCATTCCATCCATGTCAGTGACTGATGTCTTTTGAAGTTTTCATGGTTCAAAGTGTGACAAGCCAAGATGAGTTTGAGACTCTTTCCACAGTGACCCAAATGAAATGGATGTCCAAGAGCAGTTAAAAAATATCTCATGCAGCCAAGCTTTTGATGCACTGTTCTCATCCGAATGTTGAATAATATGTTGAATAGTGAGCTTTAAAAAGATGGGGAACTGAAGGACTTAGCTGAAAGACAGGAAGTAATCAGGGACATGGCTTTGCAACACTGGGCTGGTAATTGAACGAGGGGAATATGAAAGAGAAGTGAGAAAAAAGAGGTGTGAAAGCTAACTTTAAGTACTACTTTCTGCTGCTAATACTGACTACAATAACCAAATTCTCCTCCCTGCTTGAATATTTGATTGGGTTTGCAGAGCTCTTGTCAAAAATCATTCTCCAAGAGCTTGAAATGAAATGGAAAACTGAAGGAGCTGTACTGTTGTATTATACGTGATCCATACTTAAGCTGGTGTCAATGAAATATTTTTGGCTGGAAATTGATTTCTTGCACAATCCTGTTCCACTGTTCAAAAGGGCATGGTTATTGTGAAATACTGTAGAAATATATTGCTTTTATTGCCTAAGATTCAAACCTTTTTTTTTTTTTTTTTACATATATTTGTGTACAGTGAGGTCCAAAATTTTATCTGTATTGTGTTTTAATTATGTTTTTAAAGTACAAATTACATCATCAACATAACAAATTCAGAAATAATAATTTATATTAATTTTAATTGGATTTAATGTAAACATGTCTAAAGTGAAAGCAAGGAAATCTGACCTTTCCTGTTAAGTAATTCCCCTTGGTAGATGTCAGAACTTTGCCACAAAAACAGTGCAGATTTGTAAATTCTTATGGTATTATCCTATATATCATAGTCTTTATTGTTCACTTTTATTTGTTTTATTTCTCTAGATCCTGGCAAATATCATAATTTTCATATGTGGGAACCTGGCAGGAGCATACCATAAGCATCTGATGGAACTGGCGCTAAAGCAGACATATCAAGACACCTGCAACTGTATAAAATCACCCATCAAACTGGAGTTTGAGAAGCGACAACAGGTTATATATCAGTCTTGCTTTACTATCTATCAGTTCTGAAGTCATGATCTTTCAGCTAGTCTGTGGCTGGAGTTGAAAGACCTGCCAAAACCGAGATATTCCATGTTTCCTTTGGCAAAGCACTTAATGCTCTGGGTAACTTAACATTGGTGAATTCAGGAGTGAATTGGGTCTAGTCCTGGAACACTGGAAAGCTTTTGTGGTGTGTGCCAGTTTGCTGAAAGAATGACAAAACTAGATTAGATTAGTGTAAAAAATAATAATTCCTCAACCTCCTAAAATGTATTAGACAAACTTCAAGTTTATTTAATCTACATTCATGTTTTTGCAAATGTCTTTAGGAATTTGAAAATATAGTATATTTGATTGTACAGAAGCTTCTTTAATATGGCTTCTTTTGTGAAGTGAATCAAGTGTTATAATAGATTTTCCCTCTTTTTGACAGTTCATAGTTGGTCGTGTTAAGAAGTTTTTAAAGGTAAATTTTGCCATGTCTGTGCCACAAGTGTGATGCAATGTTATGTAGGCCACAAATGTTCGGTTTGAGATAGAACTGCAGAAGCTGACAGCGATTTGCAGTAACAAATCATTTATTTTCAATCACTGGTTTCTGGCGTCACAACGGCCACTGGTGATGCAACAAAAGTTGAACTTTATGCAACTATGCAGTGCCTACCAATGGAAGGCCAGTGCATGAAAGGCGATTTGATTTCCAGAATACTCAGCAAAATGCTCTGGGTAACACTTTATAATAACTGTACGCTATGCACCATTAGTTAAACATTAGTAAATAGTCAATTTATAAATGTATAAATGTTTTGTTCTTGATTTATAAGCATATCTATTACATGTTTAATAATTGTATTTTAATACTTTATTAATTACTAATTTCTCTTTCTTTTCTAAATTAATTATTACATTATTTACAAACCAGTTATTTATTTGTCATCAGCGGTTCATAAGATAATTTAGAAAGAGTAAGTAAATGATTAATAAATTATTTAAATGTACATTTATACATCTTATTAGTTACTCAGTGTGTTAATTAATGCTTTATTAACACATATTCTTACTGTTATTCATTATTAATTGAGGTGGTTATAAAACATTTAGTAGTTGTCAGTTTTGAACATACAGTATACATAAAAGTGCACTATCCAAACTTAAACTCTTATAATTCATGAATGGTTTGGAATACAGACATAAGGTTGGACTCTTTTTTAGGAAGACAATCAGCAGATTACTGCAAAAGTGGATTTATTTTAAAATATGAAAGTAACAAAAAGTTATAGAAGTTTAAATTTACTGTAAAGAAAATACAAAATATATATTTTTTTGTATTTTATATAAAATAAATATTTTACTTAACAGGTTTTACTCTAAAATTGGCATAAAATTAAAGCCTTATGTCTCAATAAGTTATGTTCCAAATTTGAAGTTGATATGAGAAAAATTGAGGCTCTATTGAGATTTTATTTAGGGCGTCATACCACAAACAGCCACCGGGTGCCATCCAACGTCATTAAATTTTTTTGATGCATTTTTCTGTCACAAATGTCTAAATTTCTCTGTCAATATTACTCTGATCACAAAAAGACCACCAAATATGGAATCCTGAGAGTCAGACATACAATATACAGATATGTATTTTGTCAAGATTATAAAAAAGTTTTGATTCTAAAAGACCGTAATACATTGTGTAATATGACACTTGACACCGCCCACTAAGGGGGAGGAGACCGCCAAAAGATTTTAAAGTACAATTTCCATGGTAACACAATGTCCGATTTCAAAATGGTTTTCACAGGATGAATTTTGAGGTTTTAAGATTTCAAATGATATATAATTTATGATGATTACTCAAATATTTGATAGTGAAAAAAGACAACGAAAAAAAGAGTGCCAAGCGTCCCACAGGTGGGACGGTGACAGTTAAGGGGTTAACTATTTTTGTGAGCACATCTAAAGTGAGGACTACTTATGCCTCGTAAAAGCTTTTACAAAGGAGATTTAAAGGCTCGGTTATCTTCTAAACAGAAAAAGTAAACAAACACAACACAGAGTAAGACAGAACACACGCCTTGCAGTGATTGAGTGGAATAAATGGTGGCAAAGAAATTATGATGGTGCATTTGGCAAATTCATTCATGACATTTCAAGAAAGTACAAGTAATCAAATTCAGTCACTGTAACCAGTATAAATGAGATGGCTGTAAATGTAAATTTCAAATATTGCTTGATCATTTGTAGAACATATTTGTTTTTCTATTTCAGCTCATTTTGAGTCTTCAGTTTGAAATGTAGAATTTATTTGGAATTTGCCACATTAAGATTTTATGTCAATTTTGGCATTATTGTTTATTTTATATCTAGTGTACAGTTTCATTTTTTTGCCCCCCGACTGAGCCTGGTTTCTCTCAAGGTTTTTTCTCCATTCTGTCACCGATGGAGTTTTGGTTCCTTGCCGCTGCCACCTCTGGCCTGTTTAGTTGGGGACACTTAATTTCCAGTGATATCTTCGATTTGATTGCAGATACTATTTAAACTGAACTGAGCTAGACGATGACATAACTGAATTCAATGATGAACTGCCTTTAAATAAATATTGAGTGTTTACTATTGACCTTCTGCATTATTGTCGTTCTGCATTCTGCATGCTTGGTTTGATAAACCTCATGGTGCTGTCAGATCGTGCCATTTAATGCCATTACTATCAATAACTTTGCACAATTATACAGAAAAAGTTGGTAACACTTTATTTTAAGGTCTCTTAACTAGTTTCTAATTAGCATGCATATTAATAGAATATTAGCCATATATTAGTAGTAATTAAGCACATATTAATGCCTTATTGTACATGACCTTATTCTACATCCCTAATCCTACCCAATAAACTTAACAACTACCTTACTAACTATTAATAAGCAGCAAATTAGGAATTTATTGAGGGAAAAGTCATAGTTAATAGTTGATAAGTGTTCCCTATTCTAAAGTGTTACCAAAAAGTTATTCTGTTGATCTGCTAGAGAACCCCTTGACTAACTTAGACATGGATGATCATCTTGCTCTTTTTAATTCCTCTTGTTTTAGTATTTTAAGATTCTGTCGCCCCTTTGAAACTCAAACAAATTAAAGCCAAACCTATACCCTGGTTAAACGACCACACACTTTCTCTCGCCGAAACTGTAGACAAGCTGAACGAAAACGGAAGAAGTCCATACTTCAAGTTGACTATGAAGTATTGCAGACTGCATTGGCTAATTTTCAAAAAGCAGCTAAGGCTGCTAAAACAAAATATTTATCTGATATTATTAATCAAAATTGTCATAAGCCTAAGACTCTCTTTTCTATTATTGACTCAATTCTCAATCCTCATGCAAATTCTCATACTGTATCCTCTTGTTACGGATTTGTGGTTGTAGTTCAAAGTAAACAAAGGTCAGGAGAATGAAGTAGCATCAACACACTTTTCCATTTATTGAACATTTAGCTGAGACAAAGACGAGGGGAAAACTGAGGACTTATAACAGGACGAGAACAAAAGAGCAAACAAGATAATACAAATCAGGTGGGGACGATGAACGATGATTAACTAATGACAATGACCGGACCGAAACCAAATAAGGGCAAACAGGAAACTAGAAGGGCAGACACGTGACACCTCTTCCTTAACATAGGATAATTTTCTTAGCTATTTTCTCCAAAAGATTGCCAATCAGAGACCACAGTCTGCGATAACATACTGTGACATTATCTAACCTCCTTTGTGTGCTCCTACATGGAGTGCTTTTGAACGCACCTCACTGTCTGTTCTACAAGAAATTATTGCCCAACTAAAACCTACCATTTGCTCATTTGATATCATTCCTTCTCGTATTCTGAAACAACTCTTTGAGACCTTGGGTCCCAGTCTCCTGGCTATTGTCAAAAAATCACTTAGTTTGGGGACCTTATCAGTTGATCTCAAACATGCACTGGTAGTTCCAACTCTCAAGAAGCCTAATCTTGACCCTGTGGATCCTGCTAATCATAGGCCTATCTCTAATCTGCCGTTTCTCACTAAGATTCTTGAAAAAGTCGTTCAACTTCAATTAAACTCTTTTTTGTTAAAAAACCTAGGAAACATTTCAGTCAGGATTCAGAACATGTCATAGTACTGAGTCGACTTTATTAAAGGTGTTGAATGATATCTATATGGTAACAGACCAGGGAGATAGTATTGTATTAGGGTTATTAGATCTTACTGCTGCATTTGAAATGATCGATCATAATATTCTCATTGCCCGACTCAAGTCCTATGTGGGCTTGACAGGAACTGTTTTAAGTTGGTTTAGCTCCTATTTAAAGGACCGGCGGATCTCAGTTCGACTATAGGCACCCACATGTCATCAGCTGCTAACCTCCCATGGGGGGTCCCGCAGGGATCAATACTTGCTCCAACACTTTTCTCTCTGTATATGCTCCCTTTGGGCTCCATCTTTAGGAAGCATGGTGTCTCATTTCACTGTTATGCTGATGATGCCCAGATTTATTTGCTACTTAAACGCTCTGATAGCAACACCTTTGATACTTTGTTGGCTTGTATGAAGGATATCAAAATCTGGATGTCTTCAAATTTTCTCAACCTTAATGAAACTGAAATTATACTTTTTGGTCCCCCAAGTGGCATTCCCTTAAAATATCTCAGTAATCACTTTGTTACATCCCAAGCCAAAACCTTTTACTCACTTGATAGTCAAGTAAATTCTGTGGTTAAATCCTGTTTCTTTCATCTCCGTCTTCTCTCTAAAATCAAGCCTTTCCTCTCTTTCAAGACTTTGAGAAAGTAATGTTTTTGTATCATCACATTTAGATTACTGTAATTCACTGTATTGTGGAATGAATGCCACTACCCTGGCCCATCTCCAGTTGGTCCAAAATGCTTCAGCAAGACTCTTAATGGGCCTACGTAAATTCACCCATATCACTCCTGTCCTGGCTTCACTGCATTGGCTGCCTGTGCGGTTTAAAGTGGAGTTTAAAATCCAGTTGAGTTTTTTTTTTTTTTTTAGTCTTTAGACAGTTTAGCTCATATTTATCTGAACTGCTTTCCTTGCATAACCCTTCTCAAGCTCTTAGATCTGGTAGTCTTAGATTGCTCACTGTTCCTATAGAGTTAAACTAAAGAAAAGCAGGGAACGTGCCTTCGCTGTTGTAAGCCCCAAACTATGGAATAGCTTACCAGTTCATGTTAGATCTGCTCCTACTTTACAGGATTTTAAATCTCTACTAAAAACACATTACTTCTCCATTGCTTTCAATGTACATTGATGTTTCATATCCGGTTTCGACTTGATGGTAATTCCCGGTTCTATTTCTTATATTTTGTTATATATTTTTTAATATTGATGTAATTTGGTCTTTAGCTTTTTTTTAATTTACTTTGGTTTATTTACTACTTATTTTATTTGATGCTGTAAAGCACATTGGTCAGCTGCTGCTTTGTAAATGGTGCTATATAAATAAATTAATCTTGAAACTTGATTATTGACACACTATTTTCCTATTTAATGCTGTAAAGCTGCTTTGACACAAGCTGTATTGTTAAAAGCGCTATTTAAATAAAGGTGACTTGACTATATACATGTGTGTGTGTATATATATATATATATATATATATATACATATACTGCATGTGTGTATATATATATATATATATATATATATATATATATACACACAACAGGAAACAAACACAACAGAGTAATACAGAACATAGATACACACACACACACACACACACACAGGTATATATATATATATATATATATATATATATATATATATATATATATATATATATATATATATATATATATATATATATATATATATATATATATATACATATACCTGTGTGTGTGTGTGTATCTATGTTCTGTATTACTCTGTTGTGTTTGTTTCCTTTTTCTATTTAGAAGGAATTTTTACAAGGCATAAATAGTCCTCAATTTAGATGAGCTCACAAAAATAGTTAACTGACAACTACTATGTTTTATAACAACCTGAATTAATCATTAATTACAGTAGGAATACGTGTTAATAAAACATTTTTATTAACACGTATTATTACTATATGTCTATATAATATGTACTTACACTTTCTAAATGATCTTATGAACCATGCCTAAATAACTTGTTTGTAATGCTTAATTTAGAAATGGTGAATTTATCATTAATAAATTAAGAAAATACAATTATTAAACACGTTCTAGATATACTCATAAATCAAAGACAAAGCATTTATAGCTGCATTTATATACTGCTTACCACTGTCTATTAATGTGGGACAATCCTTTATAAATGATGAATTGACTATTTACTAATGTTTAACTAATGGTTCATAGCAAGTAGTTATTAATACGTGTTACCTGCTCTGCTTCTTGTCAATTGTAATAGTTGGAGCAACAGGAGCTGGTTAGAACAAAAATCTAGATTCACACAGCTTTTATAAGTTGTTATTTTATCATATCATGCCTATTAAGGACACAATGTTATTGAATTTGATTTGTTGCCTAGACTCTCAGCCATATTACTTTTCCATAAGTTTGACATGAAGTTATCAGTGGGTCCCTTTTGAGATACTGTAAAACTTTACAGTCTCCTATTCTCGACCCAATTGCTAATGAGTATTAGTAATTGGGCTAATTGAATTGGGCTAATTGAAACTGAGCCTGGTTTCTCCCAAGGTTTTTTTCTCCATTCTGTCACAGAGGGAGTTTTGGTTCCTTGCCGCTGTCGCCTCTGGCTTGCTCAGTTGGGGACACTTAATTTCTAGCGATTATCATTGATTTGATTGCACAGATACTATTTAAACTAAACTGAGCTAGACAATGACATCTCTGAATTCAATAATGAAATGCCTTTAACTGAAAATTGAGTGTTTAATCTGAATTACTGAAACTCTATCCTCCAATTTGATACTGTCAAGTGCTTTGATACAATCTGTATTGTTAAAAGCGTTATATAAATAAAGGTGGCTTGACTTGAGCGGAAACCAGGACGCTTCTGTGATGCTGGTTCTCAGCTCCCAGTTTAGACAAAGGCAGATGGTGTGACTGAAGCCCACTGCTGTCTCTGTGAAGTCTGAAGGCCGCTGCTGGCATATTGTCTTCCATCAGACTATATGCTCTGCGAGAGGTCAAACATTGCCTCTCTGCTCTCTTCTGGATTAACCTCTTAAGAATATCCTCTCAAGCTACGGGTGATGAATTGTGCTTTCCACAGCACAGTGGTCTCAGCTACCACTGCACAGTTTTCTGCTGTTGTTGTTATTGTAATAGATACTACATTCATTGTATAGCACATTAATTAGTGGAAAAAAGGATAATGATGCATTTGTCACAGTGTAAATGAATGTATATGGCTTTTATGTAGATGCTCAAGTCGATTATGGTTGATTAGGGGAAATGTACCAGACCTACTGGGCAATTAACTTTCTCTTGCGTGTAACACAGAGTCAAGCTATCATAAGCTTTCATTTTGACCCTCCAGACCATCCCTGTTAGATCTAATTAAACGCATTCACACTTTATGCCTAGTGGGGAAATCTTATAAAATCTAAAATTGAATGCGGTAATCTTAGTTTTACTTTTTCACAAAAGTCCACCGTAACCCAATTATATCAATCCCAGAAGAATATCACATTACAGAAGCCTTTGACTCATGGATTTTCATATCTCCTGTGAAATATGTGAGCTAAGGCATAATTTGCTTAAAGACCTCCAGTAAGGAAAGGCTAATATAGCAGAACTAATGTGCAGCAGGAATTTTCTGTGATGCTTAAATGCGGATTAACCACCTGCAGATTTGGTCTTGATTAATATTCATTTTTAATGTGACATTACAAAAGTTATAGTTTCCCATTTATTATAAATGCTGTTGTATTCACCAAATAAATATCCAAGTTCCAAAAGTCCTAAAATGTCCTAAAAGTCCTAAAAATGGCAAATTTACTATTTAGTATCCCTGAATCAAACTAATTATACCAAACAAACATCATTTTTAGTGGATAAATCAGGTTTAAAAAAATGCTTTTTAAGGTAACAATTGCAGGTTATCATGTTTTACAGTGTAGGTAGCTCACCCTACCTCATCATAACTGTTATGAAACCTCACAGTTGGCTGATTGGTTAATATATTTATTTATTTACAAAGCCTATTGACTAAAACATTCTTAGGGGTCATAATAAAGTTACATACCCTTTAGAATAGCCTTCATATTGGGAACATGTCTGTATGGTGCCTTTGAATGCTCTCCAGGTTTTGGAACAGAGCATGTAAATGATACAGTGGATGCGTTTCTTCACTTATTTCTTTGCACTTTTTTTGTTCAGAAGACTGTGTGTGCAGTTCTTTTAGGTAACAATATATATTAGATTTTATATTAGACTCAAATCTCTGCTGCACATATCAAAGAGACAAGCCAGACAAGTGTGTATGTGAGATATAATTATCTCATTCCCTGTTGTGGTGTGTTTTTGCTACAGGAACGTCTGTTGCTGTCTCTGCTTCCTGCTCACATTGCCCGTGTGATGAAAGCTGAAATCATACAGAGACTACAGGGGCCAAAGTTTGGTCAGGTGGAAAACACCAACAACTTCCATAATTTATATGTACAACGTCACACCAATGTCAGGTGTGTTGATAATATGAATAGAAAATAAGAATTTCCACCACAGGTGTGGCAGGGGGAGATGGGGAGATTGGGGCATTGGGGCATTGGAGCATTGGGACACTGGGACACTGGGACATTGGGGGGGGGGGGGGTGTTAAAAATGTTGACTTTTGACTCTTTCCATTTTGCTGTGCAGAGCAATGAGCAGATGAGTTGTATTCCTCACATTTGGACTGTTTGTGACCTAAACACATTTAGTCGCCCAGCGTGTTATTTTTTTTTCTTCAAACGGTGGACTTCCATGAATTTCCAATGTCTCACAGTTTTTAAAGGACTTTCTTTTTTAACATAATATTTTGGAGTGCCAACATTTTTGCTTGTTACTTAAGCTTTAATTCCCTGGGAGACAGCAGCATTAGCAGGAAATGTTTTCTATGTCTGTAATGCACAGAAATGAAAAGGTCAAAGATTTAAAAGAATACAAAATAATTATGTCACATGAAGTGTCACACATTCAGACACACAGAGATCTTGAGAAACACAATATTCTGAGGGTGCTTTTCTTGTGGTGGTTCATTCTGTTATGGTCTGAGGGGAACATTGCCATTGGCATTATTCTATTGTTCTGCTGCATGGGAAATACAATAAGTCCAAAGAAATTAAACAGCATCAGATGCATAAAAAAGTTAATCTAAAGTCTTTTTCCAATCCTGAGTCACCCATGCAAATTTATGTTCTCTTACAGTATTTTGTATGCTGACATTGTTGGATTTACCCGCTTGGCCAGCGATTGCTCACCTGGAGAGCTGGTCCATATGTTGAATGAGCTATTTGGCAAATTTGACCAGATTGCCAAGGTAAGATGGATCTCCTAGTCCAGTAACTGACATGCACTTTATTGATAAACCTTCTGGGTTTGTAAAATATATTACTTTATAAAACTCAAACCAAATGTTGCCGATCATTTCAAACATTTTTCTGGCTGTTGACATTCTTGATTGTTTCTGTGTGTTTCAGGAAAATGAATGTATGAGAATAAAAATTTTAGGGGACTGTTATTACTGTGTATCTGGCCTCCCAGAGTCCTTGCCAAATCATGCCAAAAACTGTGTGAAGATGGGTCTTGACATGTGCGAAGCTATTAAGTAAGTTCAGCCCCACATGTCTGCTATCAGTGGTTTTCAGCTGGTGTTTTTAATACTAACTTGTACTACTACTACTAAATACAACAATTTTGGTACTTAAGGTCTACAATCTGGGTTCTGCAGCAAAATCAATTGAGAACCACCATTCTAAACATCTGTACCTTAGCTGAATGATTATTTGCCTCTTATTAGCTTGAAAACATCTGTCCTAGTTTCATAATTATTATATATTCTGCAGACCTCTTAGTCTCTAAAGATCAAAGCTGTGAACATCTGGCTTTATTGCACATTACCACAGGAGATTAGAACATATATAATTTAAATCATCATTCTGTTTCTATTTACATGTAACTTCAATTTGCATCAAATTAAAAGCATTTTATTATACAATAAACAGACCAGGATTTAAGCAAACTATGTGCTCTATTTCTATGATAGAATTTAGGCAGAGTAAGTCCAGCAGCAAAGCTTCTATTCCAGTCCTATAATCCTCCGCGCAGAGGGGCTGATTGGTCTCGGCCCAGTGCTGCTGTGAAGGACATGATACCTGGCCATCCTGATAATGAGTCGGAGGCCTCAGAGGTCAGACTGTGGAAAATGACTGGTGCTGAGTCTAGACGAGAGAGCTGTCTTTCTCTTATCTCTACCTATTCTGCAACCTGGAAGAATGAAACCTGGAAGAATGAAATATCTCTATTAGTAGTTGCTGGCAAATTGTGGTGTTGGAAAATATGCTGTGAATTCCTGTTAAAGGATTGCAATTAAACTCATTGGAATCACAGTGTTGTAAAATGAAAATGCTATATTGTATGTTTTGAGTACTTATTCTAAGCCATAGTGTAGAAACCAAAAGAAGAAATTTTAAATAATGTTCTAACGGCTGAGAACATTTTTGAATAAATTACAAAATCATATTGATCAGGGTCTGTTATCACTTGTGTCTGATAACGAAACTGCAGGTTTGAATGTGCTAAAGAAATATATTTAAGTTAATGTAAATTTTAGTCTGTCCCTACATGATGGAATTGTATGGCTTCAGAAGGCATGTAATATAACATAAGAAACACAGGGCCTACTTTTGTTGTCCAATGGTGCTGTTTTGGAACTTGAAATCCTAAGGTCCTGCTCAGATCGCTGTATGGAAAAGAGTAGCTAGGACATGCTGTTAAGCATCTTATTTTATACTCTAAGGAAGAAAGAAAGTCACAGATTTGGAACAACAGGATGAGTAAATGATTAATTTTCAACAGGGTCATGCTCACCACTTGTGATGCATCTCTTGCAATCTTGTGAATTGGAGTGACAAAAACTACATTCAAAAGGTCATGCCTTTTAAAAGGTCAAAGCCATGTCTCTTGTCTCAATGTGTTTCTAATCATGTTATGGTATAAGGTTAAATCGATGCTCTGGTGTGTGATGGGGTGTGTTGTTATTTTCTTCTTCCTTTTCTGTATAGGAAAGTGCGAGACGCCACAGGAGTGGACATTAACATGCGAGTTGGTGTTCACTCTGGAAACGTTCTCTGTGGTGTGATTGGCCTCCAGAAATGGCAATATGATGTCTGGTCACATGATGTAACTTTAGCCAATCACATGGAAGCAGGTGGTGTACCCGGGTAAGCCATTGTGGGGTTTTTATTTTATTGATTGTTTAATTTTTAATTAAAGCTATTCATAATTATAATATGCATTTTCAGTTTGTAGAAGATGTGAAATTGTTGACAATCTGGTGAGAAAAACTATAGTAATTGCAAGTTCTTGATGAATAGACGAGTCCACATCACCTCAGTGACTCTTGAACACTTGAATGGGGCATATAAGGTTGAAGATGGAGATGGCCAGGAGCGTGATCCTTATCTAAAAGAGCATGGAGTTGTAACCTACTTAGTGATCAACCCAAAGGTATGAAGAACAAATGAACAGTCACTTTTGTTTCCTTCAAGTCTAAAGCTTTCTTTCAAAACCTAGCTATTATTGCCAATGCTGCCGTCGTTACAAAATCTTGTGGCAATATGTATCATGTTGCTAAGCTATCCAAGGTACTTACTAAATGCAGATGAGTAGGTTTAGTGAAGTTTGTCTAGACTGTGGTCTGTTTTTTTTTTCAGGCAGAGAGAAAAAGCCCTCAGCACCACTACAGACCCAGACACACCATGGATGGGGCTAAAATGAGAGCTTCAGTGAGGATGACCAGATACCTGGAGTCATGGGGTGCAGCCAAGCCTTTTGCCAACCTTCACCACAGAGACAGCATGACCAATGAGAACGGAAAAATCAACACCGCTGTGAGCTTACCTATGAGACACTATGAACTCTACAATATCAGTTCTCAACTGTCCTCTCTTTCTTCTTCTTTTTTTTCAGGATTTAGATTTTAGAGTGGAGATTTTAAAGTTAAACTGCTTAATGTACACAAGTAAATAAAAATGTCCTTAAATTATTATTATTTTTTAAATATATTAAAAATGACCAATTGACACTTTTTAAAATTCATAAATAGCAGCAGAAGTTTCATTCTTGGTAAACACTTAGTAAAATTAATATATTGAAGTAAATCAGCTTTTGATGTTAAAAAAAAATACAAATATTATTATAACCATGCACAATTATATAGTTAGTTGTAATGTTTGTATTCATCCTATTTTCATCCTATTTACAGTTCAAGACCCACCAGTCCCATATACAAATGTAATATATGTACATATATTGCATTTCCTTATTTGAACTAGATTGACACATGACGTAAAAACATATATGAAACCTACAGTATTAGAAATTGTAATTTTATATATTACCACATATATCTAGATCATACAAATATGTGTTCATGTATGTGTAATACAATTTTGGACATATGTCATGTACATGTAAAAGCTGTCAATACATGTTAATATCATATAAATAAATATAAATGTGTTTTTTTATTTTTTTTTACAAAAACAGCTTTTGTTCTTGTGGCTTTTATGTGTTTGAGATGTCAATGTGTTAATATCATATAAATAAATATAATTATTATTATTTTTTTAATGTTACAAAAACATATAAAAACAGCTTTTGTTCTTGTGGCTTTTATTTGTTTGAGATGTCCCTACTGCAAAAATTACTCACTACCTACTCTTTTCAGTAACACTTTATAATAACTGCACACTATGAGTCATTAGGTAAGCGTTAGTAAATAGTCAGTTCATCCTTTATAAAGCATTGTCCCAACATTAATAGGCATTAGTAAGCAGTTTATAAATACAGCTATAAATGCCTTGTTCTTGATTTATACGCGTATCTATTACAAGGGAGATTTAAAGTCTCCGTTATCTTCATAACAGAAAAAATAAACACAACACAGAGGGATACAGAACTCAGAAATATTTATTTCAAGATGCAAAAAAAATGAAACTGTACACTTGAATTTTTATTTTATTTTTTATAATTATATATATAATCATACTAATATATACTATATTTTCTATGAGTTTATTTTTCATTTTTTATCAAGTGTATAGTTGTACAGTTTCATTTTTTGCATCTTGAAAAAATATTTCTGTGTTCTGTATCCCTCTGTGTTGTGTTTGTTTAACTTTTCTGTTTGGAAGATAACTGAGCCTATAAATCTCCTTTATAAATGCTTTATAAGGTATAAATAGTCCTCACTTTAGATGAGCTCACAAAACTAGATGGCTGGCAACTACTAAATGGTTTATAACTACCTGAGTTAATCATAAATTACAGAAGGAATATGTGTTAATAAAGCATTTATTAACACACTGAGCAACTATTATCATGTGTCTAAATAATAAGATTTATAAATGTACATTTAAATAATTTATTAATCATGTACTTACACTTTCTAAATGCTCTTATGAAACACTGACAACTAAATAACTGGTTTGTAAATAACGTAATAATTTAGAAATGATAAATTGATCATTAATAAAGTATGAAAATACAATTATTAAACATTATAGATATGCTCAAAAACAAAACATTTATAGCTGTATTTATAGACTGCTTACTATTGCATATTAATGTTGGAACAATGCTTCATAAAGGATGAAATGACTATTTACTAATGCTTAACTAATGATTTATAGTGTGCAGTTATTATAAAGTGTTACCCTCTTTTCTTATTAACAGGATGTCCCCATGGGCCAGTACCACTTTCAGAGGCGTTCAGAGAGGTGATTTAACTTCTGTATCTTTTTCCTACAGTAACATTTTTTGAGCCTATACTAAAGGGCAGTTATGCTAGGTGACATATTTAATCTGTTCTAAATCCTAGTTTTGACCTATTTGCAATAAACGTAGTATTTAAATTCATACAGTACAATTAATATGTATAGAATTCATTGAAATAGTAAAGATATTTTATGTTTTTGAATGCATGCCTAAGAGCCACCTAGACAGAGTCATTAATAAGTCAGTGTCCTCCTCAGAACAAAATCTCAGAAGAAGCGTTTTGAGGAGGAACTCAATGAGAGGATGATTCGAACTTTTGATGGCATCAATTCTCAAAAGTAGGTCATCTCATATCTCTGCTTTATTTTCCCATGGTGTTTAATGTCCCAGTTCTTTGTTGGTAGGTTTTATATGTGTATTTTTATTTACATAGACAATGGCTCAAATCAGAAGACATTCAGAGAATATCTTTGTTTTTCCACAATAAAACATTGGAAAAAGAGGTAAGCACTGCTACTTTGTTAGTTTGTTAATCTGAAGTAGAGTCATCCATAGTTTTTTAATAATACATCACCATATCAATAATTGAAACATAAACCTGTTTGTCATCCATGATAAGACAGAATGAGACAAATCAGTCAACCAAATTAAAAAAGTACCAAATTGTTAGATTCTGTATGAGAAAAGTGTGTCCTTTCCCTGCAGTATAGAGCAACGACCCTGCCGGCCTTCAAATATTACGTCACCTGTGCCTGCTTGATATTCTTCTGCATTTTCATTGTGCAGATCCTGGTTCTGCCAAAGTAAGTTTGTTCATATTCTCCACCTGTTTCACAATGCATGACAACTTAGGAAATGTCAATGAAGGGTTTAAAGAATGCAATCTGTATCCAAATGCATAGAAATATTTTGTTTAACATACTGTAGAATTCTTCATTTCTACTGACTTATGTTAATTTCTGTTACAAAAGGTCTTTATTTAAGTCTTCACTGTAGTGAACTGGAGCTGTCAGGATGAATTTGTTGAATTACAGTTAGAGATGCCAGGATGAATTTGTGAGCGAGAGCACCTGTTCTCACTTTCTTCCATTTGTGATTTTAGACTCCATGCGTTTTCTGTCTATTTCAGAACTGCAATATTGGGAATATCATTTGGAATGTCTTTCTTAATTCTGTCTGTGATTCTGCTCATTTGCTTCATTGGACATTTCTTGGTAAGTACCAATGGAATCTAGTGATTGTTTGAAAAAATTATTTTAACACTGTTTTAGCAAAACCCAATCATTCGTTTAACACAATGTACATTACATTATGAGTGCTGATTGTTCTTTTTGGGAGAAAAAAAAAATATAATATGTGCACATCCAGAAATTTTTGGCAGGTGCTCAATCAAATGAAGCACTTCACTATAAGTAAACAAGAATCGGCACACTGCACCTGCTGTTTTATTAAAATAAACACAGCGTTTTGACCCTAAGGTCTTCGTCAGGCAAACTTGTTTACTTTAGATAACTAGATTCTTGTTTACTTACAGTGAAATCTAGATGTTTACTAGATTCTTGTTTACTTATAGTTAAATCTTTTTGTAAGAAACACATATGTCTGCTGTTGTTTGGGGCATTTGGTACACTTGAGAAAAAGAAGTACACTTCAGTATACTTTTAAAAATAATACTTATTATAATAAAAAATTAATTGAAGTGCAAGCTGAATGCAATGGTTTTGAACACTGCAGTGGTTGTTTACAGTTAAATGAAACTGTAGTATAGTTCAATTTAGTATTAAATGCAATTAGTTGAACTTAAGAGAGCTTTCTGACCCATCTTTATGTAATTTCATAATGACTTCTGCTGTCTTATGTCATTTATACTTGTATGTCATGTATTTAAATGTTAAATAATCAAATATTTGTAAAGATAAAGTTGCAATTTAGTAAATTTACAATATAATAACATTAAATGTAATAAAAAAGAGATAAAATTGTAAACCTGTACTTCACATGTGCTTTAGTCTGTTAGTCAAAATAAGTGTATTTCTTTAAAGCATGACAAAATATTATTTAAACAATGATTTAAAATGTACTTTAAAGTAAACTTTTAATTTGTCATTATTGCAAAGTGCCATTCTTATGTGTGTCAAGAAACAGTATATTTTTTTATATAAAAATATACTTTTAAGATTGTGTCAGTGACCTAGAGAGGACATATTTGGCTCACTTAATTTTGTCATGGACACGACATTGTAACTAGTAGGAACATGATACTATGTCATAGCCACAAGATATTAATTTGTGGGAGTGTGATAATTAATTCCTCAACAAAACTGCTACATATTTATAATTTTACTTACTAATATAGCCTAATATTTAAGATCCAAAATAAAAAATTATTTTAAAAATGAACAAATTGTTATTTTACTTTACAACTTTAAGTAACCTAATAATGCCGAATGTCAATTAGATAAAGAGAAATATGAAATGAAGGTGACATAACAATTAATATAATAATAATAATAATAATAATAATAATAATAATAATAATAGTAATAGTAATAATAATAATAATGGATTTAGAAATTAGGGTGAGATGGGTGAAAATGTTTTCTTGTAGGCCTATATTATGTACATAATCTTTTGGCATTTATTGGCAATAAACTTCATTTGAATCCTGTCTATACTGTATATTGCGTAGCCATGACATAAGCCATTGCCATTACCTCGACAAAATGATATCGTGGCCACTAGTTAATGTACGTAGGTCATGCCCTCGACATGCTATGATGTTCCGACAATTTAACATCTTGTGGCCACAACATATTTTAATGACAAATAATCCCACAGGCTAATATGTCATGGCCATGAAAAAATCAAGTGAACCAAACACACGTCTTTTTCACAAAGGGAAGTGCAGTGGTTCTCAACTGGTTTCGCCCCTATTTCACTTTGGACATATATGTAAACTGTGTTTAATGGAGTTTTTAATTTTATATTCTTTCAACCTTAAATAAATTTGCTTGGACTTACTACCTTTAGTGAAGAAGAAAATATATGGGAAGCATTTTCTCCTCCCTTTTAAAACTTGATAAATACATTTATTTTATGATCCAGGCTTCTCATGCTTGTATGGATCATTAATTTAACACAGTATCCAAGAAAACTAATCGCCTACCCATATTTCAGTCACAACCCAAATACAAATCTACAAATAGATGTCATTGGTAACTTCCTCATCTGTTTGTAGTGCAAGGACTAAATGAAAGAATCTAGACACAATATATGCTTTATATATCTTACATAATCACTGACAATCGAGATCACGTGGCCCTTCGACAGCGATGCACGCGTAGTCCTTCGCTTTGCTGACTCTGTCAAATACTGTATAATCCTGTCAGTAAATTTCGAACCACTCTGCATTTGACCCATCATGAGTACTTCAACAGTCAAAGACGATCGGAAAAGAGAGATTGAGCAATTGCCAATAAAGAAAAAATTCAAAGATTCCACCATCTCCAGAGAGGATCTCGATGGTGCTATCGCTAACGGTATCAAGCTAGCACTTAAAGAGCAGCAAAGTACTTTGGATTCGGTTATGGCCTCGACAGTAAGATGCGGTAGACTCTGTACTGACCCCAGCATTGCATGACCCACATGTGGACATACAAGCGACCAACAATTCTGTTAAAGAGATAAGAGCGGAGCTTGAGGGACTAGCTAGCGCGGCAAAGCAGACACGTGACCGGGTCGATTCCGTTCAAGCAGCTGCATGTGAGGATAGGAGGACAGTCACAGACTTAAGAAATCAGCTGGAGCAACTCACTGAGAAGATGATGGACATTGAGGATAGGAGCAGGAGAAATAACGGTTTCCCAACTTTTCCCGACTTTAGTCCAGCCACAACAAGAGAAAGAGTTTTAATCCAGCCTTGAAGAAGATGACAGCACTTGGTCTCCAGCCCTTTCTCACCTATCTGGCGGTAATTAAACTATGACACAAAGGTGAACAGATGATGTTCGACTCTCCTCAGAAAGCGGAGGATTTTATCAGCTCACTGTCACAGAAGAAGACCTATGCTGCAACTCTACAAAGCAATGGGAAAACAGCGGCCACCATCTCCATCTCTTCGGCCCAGCGAGAAGAACTTAATGACTGGGATGGAGGCGATTCCAGCTGCCCAGGAGAGCATAATAACAAGGTGGACATGGACACTTGTTGAATCTCTTATTTATTTATTTTTTTTCCCTCTCTCTTTCTCTCCTCCTGGGATACTGTTCATATTTATCCGGCACAACGGTCTCTTTACTGGTAAGACTAACAACCTTTTTTTTTTTTTTTTTGGAGGGGTTTTGGAGAGTAGGTTTAATTGCAATAATTTTCGGACTATGTGGGCCTTTTGGGGACATGTCTTGTGTTGAAGTGGACCGGTCACGTATCATCACCATTTTTTGTTGCTCAATCAGACCTACATTCTCTGTAATGTGCGGTCTGAGTTGTTTCTTGTTTATAGTTGTTTGTTGTTCCTGTTTCTGTGTTGCTTTTATTTTTTACAACAGACTTTTATTTATTTTACCTTATTTCTAAAAGGATTTTTCATCTGGGTGGTTTGGTATCTAGAATGCACACCAGTGTTTACATGTTACTTGCAGAATGGGAGTGCTTTTGCTTTTCTTCATTTACTGAATACAATTTTGGGATTATGAATATTCAATGCATACTCTAAATATTTTATCATTGAATGTAAATGGCCTAAATTCTGCTGTGAAACGTACTCGTGTATTAGAATATTTACACCGTAAATCGATTTCCTGTGCACTGATACAAGAGACACATTTAAAACAATCTGACGTGGCACGTTTCCAGAATAAATATTATAAATTGGCAGCCTTCTCCTGCGCTCTTAATAAAACTAAGGGGGTGCTTATCCTTGTTAACAGGAAGTTACATTTAACAATTTAACATACCGTAAGTGATGAAGAGGGTAGATTTGTTTTTATCCGTTGCAAAATACATAATAGGTTAACATTGGTCTCTATTTACGATCCGAATGAGGCAGACAGTGCATTCTTTACAAATATTTCCAAAACTCTACTTGAGCAGACTGATTGCCAATTAGTGGTGGTGGTGATTTTAATGCTGTTGTAAATCCTGCTTTGGATAAATCTCAATCTGATACAACAGTCAATCCATCTTGTAAATTACTGAATAAATTTATCACTGAGCTCAACTTAATCGATCTTTGGAGAATTCAGAATACTAAATCTAAGGACTTCACTTTTTTTTCTAATAGACATACGACTTTCTCTAGGATAGACTACATATTTCTCAGCCCATCTTTAATTTCGTCTAATTCCTCCATCTCTATATTACCAATTTTATTATCTGATCATTCTGCTGTGTTGTGCAATATTCCTCTTTCCGATATTAAAGCCAAATCCCCTAGATGGCGCTTTAACATGTCATTATTAAGTAATCAGACTTTCATTACTTCTCTAAAAGACTATATAAATGAATTTCTTGAAATTAATATGCCCTCTGATGTGGATCCTCAAATACTGTGGGAAACGACCAAGTGTGCCATACGAGGATTCTGTATATCTTTCTCTACTACTCTTGCCACAGCAAAAACTCACCAGTTTACACAATTAGAAAATAAAATCCAATCATTACAAAACCTACAAAAACAACATTTTACTGAGCAACAGGCTACACAGCTGTCCTCTTTAAAGGAAGAATATGATTTACTTTCACACTCAAAGGCAGAATTTATCTTACATAGGACTAAGAAAAAATATTATTTCGAATCAGAGAGACCTAGCCACCTATTGGCCCTTAGGCTGAAAGAATGTGAGTCTAAGGCATATATTAGCGCAATAAAATCATCGGATGGTCAGGTCCGATGATTTTATCAGATGATTTTAATCAGCAATTAAAGACATATTTAAAGGTTTTTACACAAATCTGTATAAAGCCGAAACATATTTTGATGAACCAATTTGTAAGCAGTATTTAGATAAATTGGAATTGCCTCGGATCTCACAGGTGGATAAAGAATCTTTGGAGGCCCCATTAAGTTTGGAGGAGCTCCACATCTCTCTAAAAAGCCTTCAAAAGGGCAAATCACCAGGTCTAGATGGTCTCCCCCCTGAATTATATTTAGAAATTTTGGATTTGGTAGGGACACTTATGCTTAATTCATTTAATTTTGCAATTGAACATGGTGTATTTCATAGAGATCAAAAAACATCATTGATATCATTATTTCTTTAAAAAGGGAAAGATCCATTCTAAAAGTCTATGCTAAAGTTTTTGCTTCTCGTATGGAGAAGGTCATTCATAGTTTGATCAAGGAGGACCAAACCGGTTTTATCAAGGGGCGCAATGCGTCTGACAATATGCATCTACTCTTTCATATTCTTGACTTTGCAGACTCTCATCTGAGCCCTTGTGTGGTTTTTTCACTTGATGCAGAAAAAGCCTTTGACAGGCTAGAGTGCAACTACAGTATATGTGGGCAGTTCTGCAATGTTTCGGCTTCGGTGAACATTTCATTTCTATGATTAAGACATTATACCACTCACCTGCAGCATAAGTCTTGACTGGTAATATTATTTCCCCCCCCGTTCCCTGCCATCATGAAATCTGAAGTATCGATTAAGATTCATGGTCATAATCATAGTATTTCATTGTGCGCTGATGATATTATTCTTTATTTAGACCACTTTGATGTTTTAGTCTCAAGTATAATTAAGGAATTTGATCATTTTAGTAGCTTATCAGGATACAAAATAAATTGGAGCAAATCTGCTTTAATGCCAATTAACAATGTTAAAGTTAATTCTTCTATTCCCTCATTTATCTCTATTAAGGAATCTTTCATCTATTTGGGCATTACCATATATAAAAACATCCATAAGATTGCCAGAGACAATTTTAATAGTATTCTAGTTAAGGTCAAAAATGACATTCAAAGATAGAAGAATCTTAAAGTCTCTCTTCAAGGAAGAATCCACAGTTAAGATGAATTTGTTACCTCGGTTTAACTTTCTTTTCTCTATGCTACCGCTTTCTCCCCCTCCAGGTTACTTTAAGGAGATCAACTCCATAATTTCTCATTTTATCTGGAATGATAAATGCCCCAGAATCAAACTTACCACATTACAACATCCTAATCGCGCAGGAGGACTGTCTGTACCAAATTTTGAATTATATTATTGGTCGTTCCAGCTTAAGGCTCTTCATAATTGGATTAATCCTCAATTGAAAGTTTCATGGAGAGTGATTGAAGCTGACAAGATTAAACCAAATAGACTCCAATATATTTTATTTACTGGCACAGGAAAAAAAGGTGATAATTATAAATTTGGTCCAGTTGTGGCTAATTCTATTCAAATCTGGAAAACGGTTGAACGTCTGATAGGAGGACCCTTCAAATTTTGTAATTTTGTATGCGGAAATCGTCCATTTGTCCAACCTTCTTGGTCTTCTTTAGGCATGAACACTTGCTGTGATATATGATAACCAGGGCCTCTGTTCATTTCAGACATTAAGAACCAAATTTTGTTTATCAGCATCCGCATATTTTGTCTTTCTTCAATTACGTTCTTCTCTCAAAGCGTATGGAGTTCCTTGGGCATCTCCCATCTCCTCTCATCCTATGCAGGATTGGATTGCACCATCTTCTGGTCGGCCATCTGTTTCCTTAATATATAATAAAATTATTGATTGCATTACAAAACCTTTCTATTCAATCTATTTGGAATAGGGAATTATCTGACCTAAATTTATCTGTCGACTGGATGAGCCAAGTTTTTAGATGTTAAGCTGAGGTCTAACCTCAGCTTAACATCTAAAAACTTGGCTCATCGTCTTATTCACTTCAAAGTCATTCATAGAGCATTCTCCTTACACTCCTTACAAAAGATTCAAAATGAAACTACAACCAAATTTGAACTGCTATATATGTAATACTGCATCATCAGGTACTTTTCTTCATATGTTTTGGGAGTGTCCTATCGTTATTAATCTATGGACACATGTAATCCTGGTTTTATCCTCCTTACTACAAATTGATTGCTTTGCTAACCCAAGTTTGTGTCTTCTTAATAATGATTCTGGTCTCTGTATAAGCTTAATACAAAAGAGAATGTTGTTTGCTGGTTTTACAGCTGCGAAGAAGACAATAATACAGAACTGGTTTACACCACATATGTGGAAAAACATATTGGATCCATAGCCTCCTGAAAATAGTGACTTGTGAATGTACAACAGAGAGAATTAATGGGGCCAAGCCCTTCACTATTGATGCTTGGCAGTGTTTCTCTCTTCCTTTTGACTGGACTCTTTAAAGTATTTATTATATGTCTGTTGTTGTTTTTTTTGTTGTTGTTGTTTTGAATGGATGTTGTGATGTTGTGTGTAAAAAAAAAAAAAAAAAATTGATAAAAAATAATCACTGACAATCTTACATTAAAATCTAATTGATCTTTGTTCTCACAGTATAAAGAAGTTTGAAACAGATGGTAACAGAGTTTAGAGTTTAATGTTGTACATGTTGGTGCTGACGTCAATTTCATTGTGTAAATTTTGGAAGGTCTTATGCTTGTTCAATACTGTGATAGTTATAGCTCTTAGGTAGCTTTGTTTATTATTTCCCGAAAAACATCAACTGCAGTAAGATTTCCCCAATGTACAAGAAAAGAAAACTGGTGCGTGAAATGAAGTGAATCATGTGTTTATTCTCCACCATGACCTTGTGATAACAGTCTGATGAGGATGTGTTATCCAGATTTCCCAAGGCATATCACAATAATACAATTCATCCAACTAACCAACCAACCAACCACATCATTCAGTATTGCACTAATGTGTGTGTGTGTGTGTGTATGTGTGTGTATATATATATATATATATATATGTATGTATGTATGTATGTATGTGTGTATGTGTGTATGTGTGTTCCATTGTGTATTTAAATGATTTTCTAATAACAAATTATACTGAAGACAAATTAGTTCAGTAGGGGTGGTACGGTATTCGTCCCGAACCGTCACGGTACGGGCGTCTCGGTTCGGTGCATGAGGTCTTACGACGAATACAGGCAATTCACCCCCAATCCAGAAGGGGGCGCCCGCAGTAATGCAGCGCTGTTTGATAACCGCCAGCAGAAGAATAGCGAATGCCATGAGTTGCACACTTGAAAACAAAGCCCACTAGACGGTGATCATGTGCTTATTCTGAACGTATATCTCACATAGTCTGACAAGGGAGTATACTTTAAAGGTTTGCGCACTCAACTGTTTGCTAAATGGAGCTTTGTGCTCGAGTATCCGAACTCTCTCATTCCGCACAAATCCAAATATTCCATAATATTTCCATATTTGCGATGTAACGTATCTGAATGCTAAACTATTATTTATTGTAGCCTAAATGATAGGCTTTGTACTTCAGTCGCGTTCCAGCGGTGACACAGAGGCGCGCGCGCTGATGTTTGGCTCACTGTATTTTATTTTGATAAAGTACCAACTGCGCTGTCAAGTTAGCAATGCTGGAACTGATGTGTGTGTTTTTTTGTTTGTTTGTGTGTGTGTGTGTGTGTGTGCTCGCTCCTGCGCGATCACTTCAACTTTTTCCTTATACCAGCAGAATCAACTTTAAACACTTATTGTCTTATTAATAATCACTGTATAAAGGTCTGCTTTTATTTGTGTACACTCACAATGAAAACAAAAAAAAATTATATATATATAGCATGTAATAATATTTTGTATTTTCACATCTAGATGGAATTTTTTTTAAATTTGCACTACTGTCTGTTCAAAATAAATGAAAAGAAACTGAGCATAGTAGATGCTATCGAAGGGGTTCAGAGCTCAAGGATGTACTGAGAAGCTTAACATTGAGTGACTGGATGAGCCTTGTGAGTGCCAGTCCTCTATGCTTTCTGAGCCTTAATTCTCATCCTGCTTGGAGAAAGGACACCTTTTTTCAGGGATCGCGCCTAGGGACCAGTCCGCACTCTACCGTGCCACCCCTATAGTTCAGACATTCTTTCTGATCATCTTTAATTTTATGAATTAAAGATTTGAATGATTTTATATGCATTTTTTTATGTATGTATGTATGCATGTATTTATTTATTTATTTTTTATTCGTGTTGACCAACAATAGCATTGCGATAAGACAGCCTCCGCATCTTGGCTCTGGATCCTTAGATCTTCGGGAATCATTGCCAACAAGCCCTGGCCACGCATCACCCTCACCATGGCAACCACAGCCCTCATCCTGATCATGGCTGTCTTCAATATGGTATGTCAACCACAATGATCCAGGATATTTCATATGAATACTTTTGTGCTTATGGTCTTACAAATAAGACACTGAGATGCTCCCTAATTGGATCACGCACATTACATTAGGGACATGCGTTACTGCAGAGTTTTTTGGCAGAGATTTGTGTCCATCTGTGCCCTGGCTGCAGAGGGCTGTTTTTGGCCTCAAGATTTGGCCATTCTACTTGTGGCATATGTCACTGTTTGTAAACAAATATGAAACAAATTTGTTGATTTCAATCTTGTATTGTACGTGTTTATATCATTTAAAGAACAAAACATGTCGCTGTGATTTAACTTACTTGATGTAACTGTCGCTGTGCGATAACTATCGATAACACTTTCTGTATTTTTTATTGTGCATTTCTTCAAAAAAAAAAACATTTTAATTATCTCTTGCAGTTCTTTGTAGAAGACAACCTGACATCCACAGATACTGTTTATAATGCATCAAATGAGACTCTTCTTCAGCCTGATGGACATCCCATATCTTACCTGGACAACAACACATTCTACCTTCCTGTGAGTTAACTATAGTGCTGTTTGTCTTTTTTGCCATTTTTAATAAATTCAAAATGTTCTTCTGATGGACCTTCAGACTGTAAATCCAAAGAGTAAATGTGGAAACATCTAGTATGTGTCCTTTCTTGGACGTTTGACCAGCATTATACAGTGGGTACGGAAAGTATTCAGACCCCCTTAAATTTTTCACTCTTTGTTATATTGCAGCCATTTGCTAAAATCATTTGTTCATTTTTTTCCTCATTAATGTACACACAGCACCCCATATTGACAGAAAAACACAGAATTGTTGACATTTTTGCAGATTTATTAAAAAAGAAAAACTGAAATATCACATGGTCCTAAGTATTCAGACCCTTTGCTCAGTATTTAGTAGAAGCACCCTTTTGATCTAATACAGCCATGAGTCTTTTTGGGAAAGATGCAACAAGTTTTTCACACCTGGATTTGGGGATCCTCTCCAGTTCTGTCAGGTTGGATGGTAAACGTTGGTGGACAGCCATTTTTAGGTCTCTCCAGAGATGCTCAATTGGGTTTCAGTCAGGGCTCTGGCTGGGCCATTCAAGAACAGTCACGGAGTTGTTGTGAAGCCACTCCTTCGTTATTTTAGCTGTGTGCTTAGGGTCATTGTCTTGCTGGAAGGTAAACCAGGTGGTTTTCGTCCAGGATATCCCTGTACTTGGCCGCATTCATCTTTCCCTCGATTGCAACCAGTCGTCCTGTCCCTGCAGCTGAAAAACACCCCCACAGCATGATGCTGCCACCACCATGCTTCACTGTTGGGACTGTATTGGACAGGTGATGAGCAGTGCCTGGTTTTCTCCACACATACCGCTTAGAATTAAGGCCAAAAAGTTCTATCTTGGTCTCATCAGACCAGAGAATCTTATTTCTCACCATCTTGGAGTCCTTCAGGTGTTTTTTAGCAAACTCCATGCAGGCTTTCATGTGTCTTGCACTGAGGAGAGGCTTCCGTCGGGCCACTCTGCCATAAAGCCCCGACTGGTGGAGGGCTGCAGTGATGGTTGACTTTCTACAACTTTCTCCCATCTCCCGACTGCATCTCTGGAGCTCAGCCACAGTGATCCTTGGGTTCTTCTTTACCTCTGTCACCAAGGCTCTTCTCCCCCCATAGCTCAGTTTGGACGGACGGCCAGCTCTAGGAAGGGTTCTGGTCGTCCCAAACGTCTTCCATTTAAGGATTATGGAGGCCACTGTGCTCTTAGGAACCTTAGTGGAACCTTAGACAGGTGTGTGGCTTTCCTAATCAAGTCCAATCAGTATAATCAAACACAGCTGGACTCAAATGAAGGTGCAGAACCATCTCAAGGATGATCAGAAGAAATGGACAGCACCTGAGTTAAATATATGAGTGTCACAGCAAAGGGTCTGAATACTTAGGACCATGTGATATTTCAGTTTTTCTTTTTTAATAAATCTGCAAAAATGTCAACAATTCTGTGTTTTTCTGTCAATGTGGGGTGCTGTGTATGTATGTATGTAATGTGAAATAACATTCATTTATAAACTAGGCAAAAACAGAAACATCTTCTCACTTTCAACTGCTTTTATTTCTAATTTCATGAGGTGTAAATTATGTAAATTCGAATTTTTACAAAATTATATTCAAAATACAGAATCCTGAAAATGGGACATTTCTTTTTCTGCTGAAATTATAATAGCTGGCAATTAACAACAAGGCATTCATTTGTGATTTTGTGCAATGAGGTAGTTCACATTTTAATGTTAAAATAATCCTGTTTCCAACATGTGGAATTACTGTTAATAAATAAATTTCAGCCAAAGAGGTTTCTTGAGCATATACTTATACAGTATAGCATCAATGTATCAATAGCTACTTTTCTAAGTCATGGAAAACTATTCATTGTGAAGGTCAGTTTGCACGTCTGATTTCTTTATGAACATGGATGATGTTGTTATTGGATTATGATTTCATGATTAATGCAGTTTAACCCAGTTTTTCAAACAGGGATTTAATTACATAATTACGCAAGGCTGAAATATTTCTAATATACAACAATATCTTGTTTTTTTTTTTACTTTAATTTTGTTTCATACACATTGGAAAGATGTTTTTACTGGTTATTCTGTATACAGGAGTCAAAAGGCAGTTTTCACAAGTGTGAAAGACAAGACAAGTGAAAGACAAGACAAGTATCACATAGTGTTTACTGTTTAACAAGTTGCATAGCTTTTTAGTCTATAGAAAATAGCTGACCGATTTTGTTTTTGATCCATGTCTTATCACCATTGATTCAAATATAGTTTGTTTAGTAAGAACATAAGTGGGTTTTTACAGTCTCAACACAATATATGATTTCTGTGTTTTTCTGCCGTTAGTATTTTATCTACAGTTGCATTCTGGGCCTGATTTCCTGCTCAGTGTTTCTGAGGATCAACTATGAGCTGAAGATGCTCATCATGCTAACAGCCGTGGTGCTCTACAGTGTCATCATACTTCAAACACACGCATCCCTGCTGGACGAGTACAGTAAATTCCTCTACAAAACAGAGATCCTGGATAGGTGAGAACTTGTTATATATACTATATGGTCAGAATTATGTAGGGACCAGTACACTAATATGTGGTTGGGCATTGACATTAATAGAAAGTCAGTCCTTCCTTTACTTCTAAATATAACAACTTACATTCCTCTGGGAAGGCAACTGGAACATGGCTGCGTACATTTTCAGACAAAATAATTTTGCAGTCAGCATTTAAATGCTCAATGGGTTTCAGGTGTATGCTTTTATACTTTTTTTTTTTTTTTTTTTTAAGTGCACACCAGACTTGGTAAACCATTTCTTTAGGATCTCACTTTGTGCACACGGGTCACCCTGGAACAGAAAACAACTCTCCACAAACTGTTGCTGGATTTAAAGGCCCTATTAAGCAGAAGGGAGTGTCCACATACTTTTTGCTAAGTATTGTAGTATGTTCTCTATATGTATAATGTTAAATATTTATTTAGTATATTATGCTTATGGTGTACAGCAGTTAGTCAAATCTGCTCTGATATGGTAATCACAGGTAACCATGATGTGTATACATTAAACCATCAGATTCATAAATGATGACAGGATTTTTGTCAAGCAATTCATGCAGTAATCCAAAAACTGCCATATTTGGCTCATTTATGACCAAAACTAGCACAACAAAAGAAAATTTGGATTCGCTTCATGCTCAACAGTTTCCTGAGGATTACAGATTTTGTTCTAGAAATCAGAGCTGGATGTTGAAAATAAATCACTGAACCAGCACAGACACTTCTTGCTAATTGACAGCTGGGGTGGACATGGTCTGCTAGCCATCCTGTGCTACAGATGACATGATTTTTTTTTTTTACAAAAAACAGTGATGCTGACCAGTTTTATCTCTCTCTCTCTCTGTATCTCATCAAAACAAGGCCAGGAGTTCTGAAAGACTTGAAAACTATGGGCTCTGTATCTCTCTTTATATTCTTCGTCACTCTGCTTGTTCTAGCTAGACAGGTGAGTGTTCTTTTTCAAAGCTGAGTTACATTTGCTCATTTATAGATTAAAACAGCTGACGGTTATCATTATGTTATTTGCATATTGTATGTGTGCATGTTCACAGAAGGAAGAAATGCTATTGCTGCCGTGAAAGCAGAAAGGACTACTGTAATAAAATAGTTATAGATATCCATTAAGTACATTTTACAAAGAAGCTTTATCAATTAATTGGAAATATAAAAGCTTTTCATTTTATCTGAAATGAAAATATATTTTATAATTTTAAATTGAAATATATATATATATATATATATATATATATATATATATATATATATATATACAGTATATATAAGAAATTAATTCTTCTATTTAGCAATGACATTAAATTGTTAAAAAATGACAATAAAGACACTTACACAGTTATAAATGATTTCTGTTTTCAGTAAAAACACATAAGAAATTATTATTATTATTATTATTATCAAACTAATGCGGCTTTGAAAAAGAGGGGGAAAAAAACAAGAAAAAAACCAACAACAACTCATATCCCAAACTTTGAAGTGAAACTGCAAAAAAAAAGCATTGTGTGTTTGTACTTTGTACGTATATATATTGTGTGATGAAAATAGGACTTTCTTTTATTATATGGATTTGCTCTGTCGTGTTTGTAACTGAAATAGCGATGTGACCTCCAGTCTCTTTACCTCTGTGTCCTCTTGTAACAGAATGAATATTACTGTAGGTTGGATTTCCTGTGGAAGAACAAGTTCAAGAAAGAATGTGAGGAGATAGAAACCATGGAGAATCTTAATCGTGTTCTGTTGGAAAACGTTCTGCCAGCCCATGTAGCAGAGCACTTTCTGGCCAGGAACTGGAAGAACGAGGTAAGAATGAATATGGAAAGAACAACTAAAGATCTAGCCTGTACTGCAATTTATATACTGTTTGTATTAGGAGGTATGCATCCCAAATTCACATGGGGAAAACAGAATGAGCTTCCCTACTTCGAAGCTACCACAATGCTGTGTTATACAGTATATTCAGAAAAAAAGAGACTCTTGCACTACAAAATTGTAATATATCTTAATACGTCTCAACAATACTGGCTTTCTCCGTACCTAAAAATATATACTTAACTAGCACAGACAAACATTTTCTCTTTGAAGGATGAGATTAAAATTAGGTTAAAAGCACATAACAATAACTTGAATTTAGATGCTTGGAAGTGCTTGACAACTGACAGTTGTTTTCCTGTTTGAATTATAGCTTTGAAGAAAAACCTTTTGAGATTATAACTTTTAAGTAATGCTGTCTTTTTGAAAGTCAGTTCTTGGATATTTATGGCTGAGCTGCCTTTTCCTCTGTGAATGACAGGATCTGTATCACCAATCATATGACCTGGTGTGTGTGATGTTTGCTTCTATCCCGGACTTCAAAGAGTTCTACACAGAATCAGATGTAAACAAGGAGGGTCTTGAGTGCCTCAGACTACTCAACGAAATCATTGCAGACTTTGATGAGGTAACGTATTGCTTCTTCAGGTACTTTTAGAAAAAAAGTCGTTTCCTTTTTTACTCTTTAAATTTTATCCCATTGAAGTGTACTTTGAACTTACTGTAGTGTGCAAATTCTGCTTGCTTGCTATGGAATTGCATTCGCCCATGAAATTCATCTTATTATGTCAAAAAGAAGTGTTATTACCATGATGCAGTCATTTTTCACAAAGCAGGTTTGATGGTTTGTTTGATGTTAACTCTGCTATGGTTATGTTGTCTTTCCTGTGTAGTTGCTCTCTAAGCCAAAGTTTAGTGGAGTGGAGAAGATAAAGACCATTGGAAGCACATATATGGCAGCCACTGGACTTAATGCCACACCAGGACCAGAATATACACAGGTATCAGGAATGTATGCAATCAGTCGTCTGTGAAATTATGCAGATCATATTATTTATTTATTTTATTAACTGAAAACATTTATTTCGATTCTTGTAACATTTTGGTGGTCCAACTCTACCCTTTGAATAAAGAGATTTGTTTGTGTTTATAGGAGCATGACAGGCAGTACATGCACATTGGTACCATGGTGGAGTTTGCCTTTGCACTGGTGGGGAAGCTTGATGTCATCAATAAACATTCCTTCAATGATTTCAAACTCAGAGTGGGTGAGTAAAAATTCAAACGATTATATACAGTATATAGCCGCAAGCGAAGATCATCATGGTCCAAGCATAAACAGCTCATGTAGATGATACGGTGATGCAGTGTATAACTTTATTTTAAGGTGTCTTTGTTACACATGTTACATATACTTACTATTATAATAATTAATTATGCATAATTACATGCAAGAAACCCTAATCCTAACCATATAGTAAGTACATGTAGTTAATTGATATTACTCAGTACTTAAATGTATAATTACACTTTAACAAGGACACCTTAAAATTAAGTGGAACCTAAAGTGTCTTTTTCTAAGTTTCTTTAAGTGGCTCTTTATGGAAGTACTATACCATGCATTATGGTACAAGAGTCAAATAACACTGTATCTTTTTTCAGCTGATACATTTAAACAAATATTTTCCGTATCATTAAGATATATACAAATAAATGTTATTTACTGCCATCTGATTACATGTATGTGTGTATAATATACAGTGAGGAAAATAAGTATTTGAACACCCTGCTATTTTGCAAGTTCTCCCACTTAAAAATCATGGAGGGGTCTGAAATTGTCATCGTAGGTGCATGTCCACTGTGAGAGACATAATCAAAAAAAAAAAATCCAGAAATCACAATGTATGATTTTTTAACTATTTATTTGTATGATACAGCTTCAAATAAGTATTTGAACACCTGAGAAAATCAATGTTAATATTTGGTACAGTAGCCTTTGTTTGCAATTACAGAGGTCAAACGTTTCCTGTAGTTTTTCACCAGGTTTGCACACACTGCAGGAGGGATTTTGGTCCACCCCTCCACACAGATCTTCTCTAGATCAGTCAGGTTTCTGGCCTGTCGCTGAGAAACACGGAGTTTGAGCTCCCTCCAAAGATTCTCTATTGGGTTTAGGTCTGGAGACTGGCTAGGCCACGCCAGAACCTTGATATGCTTCTTACAGAGCCACTCCTTGGTTATCCTGGCTGTGTGCTTGGTCATTGTCATGTTGGAAGACCCAGCCTCGACCCATCTTCAATGCTCTAACTGAGGGAAGGAGGTTGTTCCCAAAATCTCGCAACACATGGCCCCGGTCATCCTCTCCTTAATACAGTGCAGTCGCCCTGTCCCATGTGCAGAAAAACACCCCAAAGCATGATGCTACCACCCCATGCTTCACAGTAGGGATGGTGTTCTTGGGATGGTACTCATCATTCTTCTTCCTCCAAACACGTTTAGTGGAATTATGACCAAAAGTTCTATTTTGGTCTCATCTGACCACATGCCTTTCTCCCATGACTCCTCTGGATCATCCAAATGGTCATTGGCAAACTTAAGTCGGGCCTGGACATGTGCTGGTTTAAGCAGGGGAACCTTCCGTGCCATGCATGATTTCAAACCATGACGTCTTAGTGTATTACCAACAGTAACCTTGGAAACGGTGGTCCCAGCTCTTTTCAGGTCATTGACCAGCTCCTCCCGTGTAGTTCTGGGCTGATTTCTCACCTTTCTTAGGATCATTGAGACCCCACAAGGTGAGATCTTGCATGGAGCCCCAGTCCGAGGGAGATTGACAGTCATGTTTAGCTTCTTCCATTTTCTAATGATTGCTCCAACAGTGGACCTTTTTTCACCAAGCTGCTTGGCAATTTCCCCGTAGCACTTTCCAGCCTTGTGGAGGTGTACAATTTTGTCTCTAGTGTCTTTGGACAGCTCTTTGGTCTTGGCCATGTTAGTAGTTGGATTCTTACTGATTGTATGGGGTGGACAGGTGTCTTTATGCAGCTAACGACCTCAAACAGGTGCATCTAATTTAGGATAATAAATCGAGTGGAGGTGGACATTTTAAAGGCAGACTAACAGGTCTTTGGGGGTCAGAATTCTAGCTGATAGACAGGTGTTCAAATACTTATTTGCAGCTGTATCATACAAATAAATAGTTAAAAAATCATACATTGTAATTTCTGGATTTTTTTTTTTAGATTATGTCTCTCACAGTGGACATGCACCTACGATGACAATTTCAGACCCCTCCATGATTTCTAAGTGGGAGAACTTGCAAAATAGCAGGGTGTTCAAATACTTATTTTCCTCACTGTATATATATATATATATATATATATATATAAGTTGTGCTCAAAATGATCATGCCCATGGTAAATATGATCAAAGAAGGCTGTATCAAAGAAGGCTGTGAAAATCGAACCTTTAATTTAAGCAAAAAAAAAATAAATAAAAGTGGGGGAAAATCACATTATGAAATGAATATTTTTCTCTAGTACACAATGGCCACAATTATTGGTACCCCTAAAAAATTCTTATGATTTAAATGTCTCTGAAGTATATTCCCATTCATATTTGCATTTTTTTATCACACCAGGGTGACTAGGAACATGAAATTATCCAGCCATGGCTTCCTGTTTCACAGGAATATAAATATGAGGGGAAACAAAGGACAAATTCCCTTAATCATCCATCACAATGAGACAAATCAAAGAATGTATTTCTGTTGTGCAGCAAAAGATTGTTAAGTTTCACAAATTAGAAAGTGGCTGTAAGAAAAGAGCTAAAGCATTAAAAATTCCCATTTCCACCATTAGGGCAATAATTAAATATTTTCCAATCAACAGAAAATGTTACAAATCTGCCTGGAAGAGGACGTGAGTCTATTTTGTCTTAAAGCAAGGTGAGGGGTATAGTTTGAGAGGCCAAAGACGCTCCAATTATCACAGCTGAAGAATTGCAGAAAACAGTTGAGTCTTGGGGTCAGAAAGCCTCAAAAAAAATTATCAAACAGCACCTACATCACTACATGTTGTTCAGGAGGGTTTCAAGAAAAATTCTAGAAAAGAAAACACTTTCATCCAAAAACAAACTCCAGCATATGCAGTTATCAGACACGACTGGAACTTCAAACGGGACTGGGTTCTATGGTCAGATGAAACTAAAAAATGAGCTTTTTAACAGCAAACACTCAAGATGGGTTTGGTGCACACAGGGATAAAAACGTATCCCATGTGTACAATGAAATATGCTGCTGTATCTTTAATTTTGTGGGCCTATATTTCTGCTGGAGGTCCTGGATATCTGGTTGGCATCATGGCATCAAGGATTCTATCAAATACCAACAGATGAAAAATTAAAAACTGACTGTCCATGCTAGATATCTTACAATGGGCTGTGGTTGAATCCTCCAACAGGACAATGATCCACAAACAAACATCAAAGTCAAAACGAAAATGGGTCACTGAGAACAAAACCAAGCTTCTGCTATGTCCGTCCCAGTTCCCTGACCTGAACTCTATAGAAAATGAGTGAACTGAAGAGAAGAAGCACCAACATGGAGCTGGGAATCTAAAGGGTCTGGAGTGATTCTGGATGAAGGAATAGTCTCTGATCTCTTGTCAGATGTTCTCCAAACTTATCAAGCATTATAAGTGAAGACTCAGAGCTGATATCTTGGAAAAAGGAGGTTGCAAAAAGTATTGAATAAAAGGGTATGATTAACTGTGGCCAATGTTTATTAGAGAAAAACATTTATTTCATAATGAGATTTCTCTCCCATTTTAAATTCTTATTCTCCAATGAAAGGCTACATTAAGAGTTTTTGATACGCTGTAGGTACATTTTTAAAATAAAAGATCAAAAGGATTAATGATACAGATTTATTTTCATAGCCGCCTTTGATCATATTTACCAAGGGTATGAATAATTTTGAGCACAAAATTCTCTCTCTCTCTCTCTCTCTCTCTCTCTCTCTCTATATATATATATATATAAAAACAGCATGAATTAAATTTGGCATATTACAATAATCTGTATATCACTATCTGCAGGTATTAATCATGGACCTGTGATAGCTGGGGTGATTGGAGCTCAGAAGCCCCAGTATGACATCTGGGGCAACACAGTGAATGTAGCAAGCAGAATGGACAGCACAGGAGTGCTGGGAAAAATACAGGTAAGAAGGTTTATAATAAGAGTTGTTTGCTTCTTTATTGGTTTTTAATCTTTTTAAATGCCTCAAATCCTTTTATAGATGTTTGATTACAGTTAAAGAAACCCTCTGTGTGTAAAACCAGTGGGATTCAAGTTAGGAGAATGCTCATGCTTTGAACAACGTGCAGTGCGGTGACTCATTAACCCATTTAATTCCTTTGTGTGCATGTGTGTTTGCAGGTTACAGAAGAGACGAGTCGTATCTTGCAGACATTAGGCTATATGTGCACATGCAGAGGAATTATAAATGTGAAAGGGAAAGGAGAGCTCAAAACATACTTCGTCCACACTGAGATGAGCCGATCTTTATCCCAGGGGAATGTAATGCCATGAAGCATAGCAACAAACATGCAATGAACTGCAGACATCCACAAACGGGAATAAAAGAGACATTTGTAAATAATTGCGCCTAGTCTTTAGATGCACGAAGTATTGGATGTATTGAAAGTGATACCATTTCTACTGTATCTCATAGGCAGGGTTTGTGCACAGGGTACTACTGTAAGTATGGTAGCAATTATTTTGTAAGAAAATCAAATATAACAAAAAGTGTTTTGATGTTTTAATGCCATTTGTTTTTCTTTCTTTTTCTTTTTTAAAAACTTCATTAAACTTTATATGTACTTGTCTTTCTGAGGGCATCTTTATTTTTAAGACATTAAGAGTTTTTGATACGCTGTAGATACAAATTACAGGAATATGCTAGTACTTAAATGTTTCTGTGTCGTGTCACTAACATGCTGTGCATGATGTGTCACATATTTACACCAAGGGCATATAGATGTAGCTTTGTACAGTAGGGACATCCCTATGAGAGTTGTGAATGCAATATAGTACTCTATGTTTGTATGTCTGTTTCATGTTTTTATTCATAATGAAAATACTTTTTTCCCTTTACACATTTCATGAACATAAGGTGTACTGTCAAGTTGTTCTTTGCAACCTCTGTGCACCTTCTTTGAGCACTGGATCACTGTCATCAAGTCCTGAGAGGTGTTTGTATATTTTCTCTGTTTCATTATTGTCACAAGTGGACAAATAATGGGCTAAAAGTTTTTCAGTTTTTCTGAACTTTATGTTTATGCCTTAATGTATTAATTGTTCAGTTGTAGTTCGCCAAATGAAAGGGGACTTAACTCTGTAAAGTCTGACATTTGTTTTTTTTGTTTTTTTAGAATTTTTGCCTTTATAAGACAGTATATACTGACAAGAAACGAGGTGTGAGAGAGAGGGGGGACAGGATTGGGAAAGGTCTGCGAGTCGGGACTCAAACTCGGGTCAGCCAAAGCGCAACGGCACTATATGTCGGCGCACTGCCCATGAGGCTATCGGCACTAACTCAATATTTATTATTATTATTATTATTATTATTATTATTATTATTATAGAAAACCTTATATGATCAAATCTCTGTAGTTTTGTTTTTTTATTTTGAGGGCAAAACATATAACAAAATGTAATACAATGACGATTGAGAAATGTACAAATAAATGTTCCTCAAAAGCCTGATGTATCATATTTGATACTGACATTTTAACATGATTTTTATTTGTAAAAAATATTTACAGATATTCAATTAATCTAAGTTGCTTCAGTGCAGTGTGTTCATCTTGAAATATTACTAACATTATGTTATTATATTTTATTATTTTTACATTTACTTTATAAAAATTACAGCAATAGGTTTCACAAAAAGACGTGTACCACAACCAAAAGGGGGATATTTTTAGAATTATACTAAAAGGTCTTTTACTTAAAAAAAAAAAGTAAAAAGTATTAGAGGGCAGAAGGCATGCAGTTGATTGTGTACAACAGGTTTTTCAGCCAATTTTTGATAATGTTGAAAAATTTAGAGACGTTAGAAATGCGCACATCAAATATGATACAGCAGGCTTTATAGAGTTAGGGTGGCTGTGTCTCTGTTTCTAAACTGTGCACAGTTACTTTTTTCAGTTTAGAAATTAGTCACAACATTTATCCATGTTCCATCATGAGCACCAACTGAAACCCTCATTGGCTCAGTGCTGGCCTGAGTCACAAGATGTTGACAAGATCATTTAATTAAATCAAATTTCAATAAAAAATGACCAAATTTAAATGATAAAATGAGAGATATACAATAACATTTATTTTAAGAAATCAAATTGTAAACTGTCTTTATAAATATTCAAATTATTAAAAAAAATAAATAAAAAAAATCTTACATTTCTGTATTCTATTGGGGCCTGTACCATGAAGACATAATAATTTGAACTAATCATCTGAGCACAGTGACATCTCTCAAACTTTAAAAATGTAGTATTGGTATTTTTGTACTTAGCATTTATATGCTGCTGTGTCTTGGTGTTAGTGTGACATCTATAATAATAATTCGATGAAGCTTTTATGGCAATGTGCAATCAATCCATTGACCAAAAACCTGAATTTGCTTCTCTTTGTGGTACAGTCCTGCGTTCTCAAACTTGCTCAATGTTTTCTTTTCAGTGCTAGGATGATATTTGTCAAAAATAATTTTGGGCGACTCATGTCCATGTCTGTTGGAGAATAACTGAATCTGAAAATCATATTCTGAATTTAATTTTAAATGTTAAACTGCATCTCAGAATAAATGGTCTCTACTGAGGTGCTAAAAACGGGCTGAGGTGAATGTCTTCCACAGTTCAGACAGATAAACCTTGACTTGTACACCTGAGAGTGTTTACTGTAGGACAGTATGCTGCTTCAGCTGGGCTGTTAATCAGCAGGCTTACATTTGGCCTTTAATCCACAGGTTCATGCATTTAAAGACGAGACCCAGCAGATGGTCTTGAGAGGCACTCAGAAAAGCATATGACAATGTACGACGACAATATTTATGATGGATTTACAGGTTTAGAGTCAAGGCTCTTGCTGTGGTCCGAAGGATCTTGTGTATCGTGCTACAGATAGTGGTGCATATGTATTTATTCAAGTGTTCAGGGTAAACAGTTAAAATACAGAAAAAGATCAGAAAGGCAATTTCTACATTTGTACACAATCATTTTAAAAGACGATTATTTGACATCACACAGGAGGGCCACTCCTCTCAGGATCCAGTATTCTGGAGGGTGACTGGTTCTCAGGTCAACAGCTGCAATGTAGTTCAGGTCTGTTCGAACAGGCTTTTTATATATTGGACATGAGTACAAGCGAGGATCTTTGACACCTTAGGAAAGATACAGTTATACAGCAATTAGGTTTTGCATGGTTCTACTAAAAAGACTATTAACTGAAAAGTTAAGAAAAAAAAAAAAAAGGTATAAAAGGCAAAATTCTTACTTGCATAGTTTAAATGAGTCCAAATCACATTAATTTAGGCAAAAATTACAATTCAACCCCCCCGGAAAGTAACATACAGTGGCCTCCACAAATATTGGCACACTTGGTAACCATGTTTTTAGCTTTTAATAAAATGTAGCCTTTTATTAAAGTTAAATCACTAAAACAAACAAATAAATAAAATAAAATAACTTTTCACACCTATTGGCACCCCTCCAGTTAATACTCCATTTGCCAACACTGAAAAGTTAAACTAAAAGTGAAACTACCATGTCATTTATTTAAAGTGCATTCTTATATTGTCTTAAACCTGTTTTGTTTACTTTGTCTAAAGGCAAATGACACTCACTGGGCTGCAGAAATTATTTTAGTACATAACAGAAAATATTTATTCATGTTTTACATAATTTACTTGGAGTTAAGAATCAATACTGGGTATTTGTAAGATGACATCTCACACTCTGCATTCCTAAACCCTGATTTAAACTTATTTGCATATTGCAAAATAAATAAAATGTGACCCTGGACCACAAAACCAGTCTTAAGTGTCAATTTTTCAAAATTGTGATTTATACATCATCTAAAAGCTGAATAAATAAGCTATCCTTTTTGTTAGGATAGGACAATATTTGGCCGAGATGCAACTATTTGAAAATCTGGATTCTGAGGGTGCAAAAAAATCTAAATATTGAGAAAATCGCCTTTAAAGTTGTCCAAATTAAGTTCTTAGCAATGCATATTACTAATCAAAAATGAAGTTTTATATTTACGGTAAGAAATTTAGAAAAAGAAAAATCGATAATTTTGACCCAAACAATGTATTTTTGGCTATTGCTACAAATATACCCCAGCGACATGAGACTGGTTTTGTGGTCCAGGGTCACAAATATACTCTGTATTGCATATGGATATCCTGCTTTTAATTCATGTGTTTTGGCCGCATCAACTGCTGATTACTATCTGGTGCATAAAATCAAGCATTCAGTCACACAATAGCTGAATTTGTAATAACATTCTAAGCGTACACTACTATTTCAGCCAAATATCGATAGCGGCTGGTTAGGTGTTAGTCTGCACTTGCCATAATATTGATTTTCTGACCTGAGTATCCAAGATCATTATTCAACCAACTACTGTTTATTGAAGATTAATCAGTCTTTGAACTATAAGCCTGGGTCCACAAATGGTGCCAAAAGAACATGCTTTTTTTTCTTTATTTTAATCTCTTCTTTGTCATGTATTTCTACTGGAACATCAGAAGGCTATCTGTCTGTCTGCTTTAAATGACATTTTGTTGGTATGTTCCTTTATTTAAAATGTTTCCGTTCAAATGTTTTCATTACCAAATGTTTGCTGTTACTGCCTGTGAAGCACATTATTTCCTTGCATTTTTATTTCTTTGCACTTTTAAAAGTATGGAACAAAGTGTAATCAGCAAAAAAAAAAAAAAAAACATATATCTTACCATTGTTCTCTGCGTACATCCTGACCACAGGCATCATCTCAAACAATACTTTGGGTTTTGAATCAATGAGCTTGCAGTTCCTGCGGTCCCAGCCAGCCCCTTCCAGGTAGAGGCCATAAACATACACCCCCTCTGCAGGAGGCTGCGTGACGTCATCCTTCATCCATTTTGTAACTTCATTACACAGAACCATGCGGTCCAACGCCCACCCCTTGTTAGCACGAGTGATCTCCTGTCAAGTTAAATGATTAACATGTAGTGCCTGTAACTTAATAAATCACTCAAAATAAATGAAAAATCTCATGTCCATTTACAGAAATATAATATAGTATAACAGATATTTAAACTTGAATAGGATAAAATGAATATTAAAATATATAATATAATAAGTAATATGATATATTTCACATCAACTTCTCGTTGTTTTAATGCTCAAACCAAATTCAATTAGCCTTCTTGCCCCTCAATTAAAGCAATAAACTGATCCGTGTTGGAAAAAAAACAAGCATTTTTAGCTGTGACTGATATGAAGCATCTGGGTTCTTTCCCTAAGTTTATTCTCAAAGCTCCAGGTGTTGGCACAGAAACACAGCTGAGAACAGAAAACAGGACGGGTGCCCAATTTTAATTAAAAGAATCCTGTTTCGTGCAAGCTGTTTACCCCCAAGGCATTAGCTAGAACGTGTCCCACTGAGCAGATCCCTCACAGCCTAAAAGACCTCTAAACTCACTATTACTGATTCCTTTAGGGATATTATGGATATAGAGAGTAATCTGCCACTCATAGAGTATGTTTAGGGAAGATTTATCCCAGATGTTTGCCATAACATATCATATTTGGTGTAAAACATAAAAAAAAAAAAAAAAAAAAACAGGATTCATCAATATTCATTTTAACCCTGGAAACCTGACATATGAAATAACAGTTTTTATTCAGAGGCTCAAATTGAGCATAAATACGCACAAAATTTGGTGCAGTTGCTGTAATTTATATAACCAGAAATTAAGACAAAATTCTAATAACTTGTAAATCAATATTTCTTTCATTAAATGCATATTAAAATCAACTGTCACTCTATACCTCCAAATAACATGTCTTAAGATGGCATTTGAATGCTGAGTTTTATAACCAAAGCTCTGTAGTTTTTATTTTGGGGGCAAAACATATAATGCAATGCAATGTTGAGAGAATTATTGAGACAAATAAATTTTCCACAAAAGCTTGATGTTAAAATGTAAGTATCAGCATTTGATACTTACATTTTAACATGATTTTCTAAAAAAATAAACTATGGATATTCAAGTAAACCTAAGCTGCTTCAGACCGGCAAGTGTTTATCTTGAAATTCAAAAATATAAAAGTTATTCTTACATTTACTTTATAAAAGTCATAACAGATTTCACAAGTGTCCCATTATGTAATGTTTATAGAATTACTCTAAAATGTATTTTACTTGAAAAAAAAAGTATAAACTATCAATCAGAGGGCTTAAGGCATGATCATGACAACAGTTTAGAGGCCTTAGATATTTGTGTATCAAATACGATGCAGCAAGCTTTACAGGGTTAAAAACTACCCCACAAAGGGCAAAATTAAAATGGGTTTTGTGGTAAGGGAAACATATCTGATCAGCTCAAGACATCAGGAGGGGAACAAGTACAAGTGTAAGTTTAGCAGAAGTGTTTGTGTGATAGTTATCCACCTGTCTCATAGCTGTCAGGAACCCCTGTGGGTTGAAGAAGCCTGTCATCCAAAAGCAGTTGGGTCGTCCTTCAAAAATCCAAGAGTGGAACTGTCGGTTCCGCTCCAGCAACTCTGTAAACCAAAACCCCAACGTGGTGGAAGCCCAGGAGGCCTGCATACACACACACACACACACACTTGTTTCACTATCCCTGTGGGGACATTCATAGGCGTAATGGTTTTTATACTGTACTTACTGTATGTGCTATTGCCCGACACCAATCCTACACCTAAACCTACCCCTTACAGGAGACTTTCTACATTTTTAGATTTTCAAAAAACTTAATTCTGTGTGATTTATTAGCTTGTTTGCCCATGGGGACCTCAATTTAGGTCCCCACCGTGACACAAGTCCCCATGAGTCTGTGTGTATTCAGGTTTAAGTCCCCACCTGAATAGAAAAACAAGTACACACACACACACACACACACACACAAACACAAAAAGTCACCTAAGTGGAAGCACAGTTAATACAAACAAAGATAAGATAGAGTAATACACACAGGACAGGGTTTTCATTCTGCTTTGGGCTATCAAGCATAAAAACAAGTAAAAACCACCATAAAAAAATATATATATATATATATATATATCAAACAGGTCTTTGTGTGAGAAACAGGTAAAAAAAAAAAAGTCATTATTCACAAAAAAATGTTGCCCTTCTCAGAAACTCTCCGATCACATTTGCACTCATTCCATAAATTAGCATGTTACATTCATTGATAAGATATACAAAAAGTAATAGCATTTTCATGTTTTGACACAGATTGGTTGGTTATAAGGGTGACATTTAGGAGATTTACTAACAGCCAGCGCAAACCCTCTTCTGGCATTAAAAAACTACTGTCAGGACTTACTAAAAATACACAGTGAAAAATTAGTGATGAAAATTACTTCATTGCATATGCATTTGTAAGAGGTTTCCCTTTCAGGCACAACATTGATGGGAGAAGAGTATTTAAATTAACCATGTAAGGTGATTTACTTTGTGGTAGTCAGTTTATTAGTATTTTCACCATTATTTAACGCCACAAAGAAGCATGTCTTAACCAATTTTGCACCTGTGTTATTAGCAGATTTCCCGCACCTGATTATCTTTGGCCCCACGCTAATTTGTGCTGCTCTTGGTAGATTGTAATGGTCATTATGGAAATGAGCTGGCACGTCTGTGTTCTTTAATTTGCACATTGCCAGCAAATCCCCCGCAGAACTTTCTACTCCCATCGACACTTTTATGGGATTGCGGTCTCATGATAATTTGCCTATATTTAGTAAAGCTAGCCCTTAAACTCCAGCGGGTTCATTTTCCTATTTTTGAAATATCTTATTTTTAAAAATCTTTAATAAATAAATAAATATATATCTATAAAATTTTAACGATTACAAAGGGGGTTACATCTGATATTTTTTTTCATTGACTGCTCTAAAATATGAGACCAATATTTCAGAAGGACACATGCTTATTCGATAACTGTTTTATTTCCTATTTGGATTTATGTATATGCTTTAATTTTTTAAGATTAACTGTTAGATGCCAGTGTTTCCTGTCAACTATATAAATATTTGATTTCAAAAATAGTATCATAGCTACTAAACTATTTCTTGTTATCATTTTGAATCTGTATTTAACCTCAGAATCATCTCAAAGTAAGAAGAGGTGCTGGTGGCTGTGCTTTAAATTAAATTATTATAATCTTAATTCAAGTGATGAAGGATTTAGAAAGTCTGACAGTAATCAGTGTTGAGTACTACTGTGAGGTTAACCCTGCCTGGTTTAAATGTTTCAAGATGATTAACAGTTGAAAACATTTGTTATAAATTTAGAAAAGTAATCAAAAGGTAATCAAATGCAATCAGTTGCATTACTTTAATAAAGTAATTGAAATAGTTACACTACTTATTACATTTTAAATAGGGTAATTTGTAATCTGTGAGCTACTACATTTCTAAAGTAATTTTAATTTATTAATTGTCCAAGCAATAACTGGATAACAAGCAATAACAATAAACATTTTGTTTCCCGGGTTCACAGGATCACAGTATCACAGAACGGGCTCCTCCATGGTGAATAAATGGTCATCCTAATACATGAGTTTTATAACTGAGATGACATGCAAATATATTTTTACAGACATCCCCGTCAGAAATAATTATTATCCAAATAGGACAGAAGAGACCAAGGATACCTGGTGGATAGGTACAAATGTGAAGGTACAAAACAGCCTAATAAAGCAAATACTGTATGCATAAACAAATGCAACAGATACTTAAAATTCTCACGTCAACACACGTGCGCATGCAGGGTAAGTTACAGCCTGATTGTTATTCAGAAGGCAGTATTATCAATTAGCTTATGATTAGCTAAGCTTGAGTAGCATATGAAAAGCAGAGTTAAATGAAGCTGTTGTGCTGCTTGGCTGTAGTTCATGTGAGGAGTTATATAAACCTGTTTGCTAAGCTTGAGCCCGGAACCTCAGGGTTTGATAAACAGATATAATTTATAAAACATATATAAATGGCTCCAAAATGTTAGTTCAAAGCTAAATTGTCCAACCGGTATGTATGCACACATGACAGCACATGAAATAACATAATATGCCAATTAAATAAAAAAAAAAAAAAATTTTTAAAAAAGGGGGATTATTATGGGCAAGTCATTATATTGAACTTCCTCACATTTTATGGGCCTTATGAAATCCATTACATTTTTTCAAAATTCTGTTTTTTTTTTTCTTTCTGGATTCTGTTTTTAATGCTTTAATTACATTTTAATAATGAAAACAGATGTATAATCAACTGACTCTTTATAAAACTTGTTTATAAAACAATGTAATTTGTAACTTTAATGTGCGGGCAGTAACAAGTGAAGCATTCATGTTTTTGGTGTGTACATTATATGTCCTACACATTTCACGCATCTCAAAGGCAGGCAACGACCTCTAACCTTTTTCCAGCGTGCAGGTATCCGGGCGTCATACATGCAGTCCAGCGCATCTCGCAGGTTTTCACTCATAATGATGGTTCCATCAATGGCCAGCTTCAGGTCACTCAGCGTGTTCCTGACCAGAACAATCACTCTTTGCATGCGATCAATCTCCTGCCGCAGGAAAATGTTCATGGGCTGAAGGGGACCCATGCTTATCAATCTCTCTCTGACCTGGATAAATTAAGCAATTTGAATGAATAATGAAGTACGATGTTTTTTACAAGTGCTCAACCCTAAGAACATTTGCTAAGACTGTATTGCATTGCATAGCATTGTTTAAGCCATATGCATTATTTTAGCATCTGGTTCAGTGAAGGTATTATTTATCGTCAACCTGATTGCACAGATACTCTTTAAACAGAACTGAGCTGGACGATGACATAATTGAATTCAATAATGAAATGCCTTTAACTGAAAATTGAGTGTTTAATCTTGTCATTTTACATTATTGACACTATTATCCTATTTTGATATTGGAAAGTTGCTTTGACACAATCTGTATTGTTAAAAGTGCTATATAAATAAAGGTGACTTGACTTGACTTGACTTATTATTAATCTACTGGTGGAGACAATAACAAATATTAGTTCAGATGCAATTTGCATGGGCGTAGTTCACCAGTCTGTGTCCTAGCTTTTTGAGGATTTAGCAGACTACTAAAATCCGGCATACTTTATTATTAGTAGTATTATACTTTATTATTCACCACCATGATCTAGCTCCTGAAAAAGCTCTTTTAAATATCAAAAGTGCTTGTTTATACAGTAGGCCTATGTCTGAAGTTGTAAAACTCATCTCAATAGAAAATGTACACAAACACTTCAGAATTCAGTTGACTGTCAGGTCACTGCAGAGAACACACTGTTTTATTTACATGTAGCAACTCTTTTTTTCCCAGTTGTTTATAATAATATAGTTACAACATTTTCAGAAAGCGAGGCATGGTGATTTTTTTTCCATAACTGAGTTTTAAATATTTTAGGAACACTCATGATTGAGACAAATCTGCTTCTCGCCGTTGTGAGAGATAATGAAAGCAAAAAGCCCTTGTGCACCCTAAGGCACATTTTTTCCTGCTGCCTTGTTAATTTGCAGATAATCAGAGGGGAGTAGCAGCCAATTACTGCCTATATGTTTCATAAGCACCTGCAGTTTGGTGTAAGAACATTTGTGAGCCTTAAAAAAAGAAAATGCATTAGTGCAGGCAGTCTGTGACCTCAGCACTATCCGTCAACCCTGAGAATGTCCCCTTAGGACTCGAGCTCCAGACAGCAAAGGCCATTTGCTCCCATTGGGCTCTGAGCTCTCCATCAACCATACAAAATTTTGCTGCATCATTGTTGCCCAGTCTGAAGCTTTACCTCAGATGGTACAAAATCTGGAGGCAGTTTCTCCAGCATGTCATCTGCTAGCCGACCTACAATCGCCTCCCTGGTCTCTCTGCCTCCGCTGGAGCTGTCCTTTGGTTGGATGCTAAGGATAGTGTCTAGTACGTCCTTGGCAAGTTTGCTTTGGTAGGTGATGTCTGCATTTGGGTGGAGGCCGAACACCTCAGGGGTGTCATATGTGGGGAGACCCTGCAGGAGAGAGAAAAAAAAACAGATCATCTATCTATCTATCTATCTATCTATCTATCTATCTATCTATCTATCTATCTATCTATCTATCTATCTATCTATCTATCTATCTATCTATCTATCTATCTATCTATCTAGAAGGCCCCAAAAATTACATTAATCCCTCTAATCCCCTATTCAATCCACTGTCTAATGTCTGCTGCAGCAACTTTCCCCATTCATGCATCTTTTGTCATTAATTTGCAAACCCTTCACACATTTTGAATGAGAATTCTTTAATAGTACCAATAAAGCAAATGTTCTAAATACACAACAACCAGGATATGAATTTATCATCAGTAAATCCAATTTATTTCAATCACATACATTAACTAACTGCATCTTTCTTGGTCCACAGCTAACCATATTTAAACAATGTTCATATTTTTAAATAATATAAAATAGATGCAAATAATTAATAAACTATGCTTGCATGATTCATTTTTTTTTAGTTTAAAGGTCTACAATTGGATTCTAAATTTAAATTTTTTAATAATAAAGTTGTAAACTGTCTTGGAATCAATTTCCATATGATATCAACAACCATTATAAGAGCTTACTCTCATTAGCTATGAAAGCTAAACCATCTTGCATGATTTTGATAAATGGATGTATGTTTTCCCACATCTCTCTTCCTTTTTGAAGAGCAATCCTGATTAAAGTTGTTTATTAGTTGATTAATTCATGCATGCAGCATTGTGTACCAGCTATACAAGTCATCACACATTATACATTCATTCATCATAATTTCCATTCAACACAAAGCTTCCAGTAGACAACATGTGCTTAGAGAGATGCACAGCTGAATGAAAGCTAGTGTAACATGCCCCTCTTTGCTTTTGTGTAACATGCTTTTTTTTTCTTTCTTTTTTTTAAGCAAAATATCTTGCATGTTTCTCAAGGAGCTTTTGTATGTGGTTTCATTCACTAATGGTGATAACAGCATTGTGTGTTACACACTGAACAATGCTGTGGCGTGTATGCTGTGACTGCACAGACTGGCTCCAAGAACCGTGTTTGTCATTGAGTGTAAGAGAATCATCCTGCTGTGAGTTGGGGCTAAAAACATCCATCACAATCAGTTCAGACAGAATAAAGATCAGCCGTACTCTGCCGGCAGCTGTACTATTTCTCTCATGAGGACACCACTGCTTTTTACATGACTCACTGCTTTTAATGCACAACTGGAATAAGGCCAGTGGGCTGATTGGGCTAAGGCTGGTTATGTTCCTCTTGGCACCTGAATAACTATTATGAGGTAGATTCATTACTGATGAATCAGCTTTATTCACACATATACAAACAAACTGATGACATTACAGTTGACAAAGATGGGCCTTTTTTATACTGGAAGTATAAAGACATATTTTTGTCAGACTTCTCTTTTGGTCTTCACTTTCTGTTAGCATATACAAACTGTGCCAGATGCGACTTGGGTCATGAATATTAATTACTTTATGTTTGCCCCAACTCATTTGCTAAAAGAGGGCTGTTGGTAGACCTGTACAGTATATTACCATTTACTGTCTGCTCTTGTTAAGCCCATTGCTAACATGATTGTCAGAGACTTCTGAGTGAGAAAAAGACACTTAGATTTACAGTTTATGATTGCAAATGTAAATACAATACACTTCTATGGCAAGGTACTTTTCATTATGCAAAGCAGTTGCCTAATTTAGAGGATGAACAGGGAATTTGTTGGAGCAGTTTATTTATTTATTTTTAAGTATTGGTTCTCAGTATTGGCTGATTTTATTGCAAATGTTTACTGGTGCCAATCTGTTGTGAATCTGACTAGCCAACAGCCCACAGCGTTGTAAGACACCACCACTGTCTATCTGCCAACACACTGTCTCACCTCAATCTCTCACATCTATCTAGTAACAAAACCTGTATAACAAATAGTACTGACTCCAAAGGGACAAAATGAGCAGTTTCATTGGAACCTTGTATCTCACCTGCACATATTGGAGGTACTGGTCCACGCTATTGCATCTGGGAATACTGTAGCCTTTGTAGAAGTTGAAATCAGGGCTGAACATGTTCTCATTGAACCACACCTTTGCAAAGGTGTTCAAGAGGCGCTTGTCATAGTCATCAGTCACCCTACCACCATACTGGATCTCGCCGATCATGTATCGTACGGTGTTCCAGGACACACCCTGTAAAAATACTCATTCAAATTAAAATGCCAGGTGCTAAGTCTATTTGGAAACTTTTTGCATAGACCCCTGACAGAGTTGACAGTTGATCATATACTTTTGTTTCATACAATTTATGTAAAAGGATTTTCCCACAGAGGTGGAAAAAGCAGATATGTTCATGTCATACTTCAATACTAAAGTAGATGAAGGACATTTGACTAGAATCCACATAATTCATAATGAACTCCATGTTTTTTGAGTTTGTGTGACAAGATTAAAGGTGTATAATTATATAAATTATCTTTAAATCACAGATTAAAGCACAGATTAAGCAAACAATGCTGGATTGTGTTTATGATGTATTTGGTTGATTTTATTTTTATTTCATAATCGTGACGCCAGTAACACTGCTGCTTCATAATGCAACTCTCACCTTCTTGATGTCCATATCATCCAGGTGATTCTGGACAAACTGTATCGTTGCATTGAAGTCTGCCTGGTTGAACTCATATGGAATGTTCCAACCTAAAGGTCCATATTTTCGCCTCTCTTGGACAGTGGAATGGAGGAATGCCACACCGTACAACATGGGCCTCCACTGGACCATGTTACTCACATCCAGAAGATCCTGACTGATACCTGGAAGATATTATTAGGCAACACCAATTTCAAGACTTTTGTTATCATTAACACAACCCACTCATACCTTTTTATTCATGAAACTGACAGATCATTAACTTGATTATCTTTGAATAATGAGGCTCTTCTATAAATAATCATCCAGCCCAGATTTACATAGCTCCATTAATGTTTCTAATTCATCAATGGCCTCAAGTGATGGTTGAATCTTTCATCTCAAACAGGCAGAGTAAAATAAAAAAGCTTCTAAGATAGCCTGAGCTTGACATAGAGTCATGGAAAACTGACAGCTGAAGAAAGACTAAATATCCAGAGATGCCAGGCTCACCTCCATAAGTCCTCTTAAGTCCAGCTTTCAGTCCCTGGGGAGGCTCGTTGGTAAATTTGATTGACATCTGCAGGAGAGTGATAGGAAAGTGTCTGTGGACCTCAGTGGTCATCCACAGTCTGAAGGTGTCATGAACGCTGTCCGTCTCTGTGATTGTATCCATGAGTTCATCCATAAAATGCAGACCCAAATGACAGTTTTGAAGTAAAGCCCAGCCTCCCTAATAGAAAAATAATAATAATAAATAAATAATAAAAAAGGGGAATCAGCCTAGGAATGGTTTATTGTTGTTTCTGAATATATTAAGCTGGCACAGGAGCAAGTTTTAACATAAAAAATGGTATGTACATACATTAGCCATGGAGTGCTGCAGAAGTTTGCGTGCATGAACTTCCTGCCCTTGTCCCATTGATACGTAACGAGTTTCAATTCTCTGTCGTTTACCCAAGGCTATGATTGAGTCTGTTGGGTCTGAACCCATGGACAGGAAGCAGATGAGAGGAGTGCGAGGGTCCGACTCCTCCCAGGTCTTCTCCAGGTCCAGAATCACTCCCTCGGCATATCTCTCCCCCACTGAGTGCATGATGTACTTTCGTGCCTTTCAATTACACAATAAAAAACAAGTAATTAGCCTGATGCAATTAAAAGTCATCACATTTATTTATATAGTGATTTCTTTATATAGTGATTTGTTAAAATCAGTTTTACAGAAATGAACAGAAAAACTGTGTTGTAAAATTCAACTGTTAAAAAGTAACTTCAATTTTAGATGTAAAGCAGCTCTACAAAATATTACTCTGCTTAATTTAGTGCAATGTTGATTCAGTTAGTTCAATAAAAGAGTCAATATTACGAAGTTTATTAATTACAAACAAATTCAATTCAGCTATTAAGCAGCTCTACAGAAGACAGTAGTACCATTACTCAATTCAGTTTAGAGTTGATTCAGTTCAGTTCAATGGCAGTGTTGATCTTACAAAGTTCATCAATTACAAATTAGTTTCATCTAAAAAGAGGCTCTAAGGAAAACAATAGTGAAATTTATTCAGCTCAATTTAGTTCAAATTTGATTCGGTTCAGTTCAGTAGCAGTGCTATTGTTGCAGAGTTCATCAATTGTGAAACTAGTTCAAAGGCAGCTCTACTTAAGACAATATTATCCAACTCAATTCAGTTAAAGTTTTGTTGTCATCCGAAAGGGAAAAACCACCATTAACTGTCATAAAAAATATTGTCACACTGGCTTCATTATGATTGCATTCATACCTGAGCAATGGTTCGATCTGGACACCAGGATCGAATAAGAAGCAGTCGTCTGAAACAGTCCAAAGCCTGGTCATATGCATTTGGGATTGGTTCTTCTTCTGGTGCTTCTCGATCAAACCAGCTCTTCCACTGTTTCTCGTGACGCGCAATCTGTTAATGCACATGCACACATGTACACAAAAGTAAATGATTCCGATACTTATTTGGACAGCTGACATGAAATTGTTTTGAGAAGTTGTCATGTTCTGTGGGGTGGTATACAACTCTAAAACCTGATAATCACAGCATTTTTGTTTATTTTATAGATTTACACTTTTATATGTTTTTTATTATAAAAGAGTCAAAAAATATGACCTCATATCATTTACTGAACCATAAAGGGATGGTTGAACCAAAAATGAAAATTATGCTATCTTTGACATCTGCATGACTTTCTTCTGCAGATATTTTGAAGATGTTGGTAACCACTCAGTTTTGGTTACCATTGACTCTCGCTGTTTGGACAAAAAACTTCTTATGAGTCATTTCTCAAAATATATTCTTTTATGGCCTGAAATGTGTGGAACATGAGGGTGAGTAAATGATGACATAATTTTATAATGTATTTTTTTATATTTATTTTTATATTTAAATAAAATGTTTATTTTAGATTTATTTTTAATATATATATATAATACTTTAATATACATGTATTATATAGCATCAACAATGAAATGGTTTGGACTTTCAACAGTTCAATAAACTATACATAAAATAAAAATATTCTGAATGTTTTGTCTAATCAAAATTCATTCAAAGGCAAAGACTGAACATAATGAGCCTTGGATAGCATGGATTTCTGGTATGTCATGACATATATTGTATAATGCAGTCTTGTGTGTGGATTAACAGTTTTCCTGTAGTTGCAGTGCTCCAGAAATGGTTAATTAAACAAAAGGCTTTTAATCTGATTTCTTTCAGCCACAAGTAATTGATTTAGAGTTTGCCAAAGTGAGCTCATTTCACACTGCATTGAGCATGAAGTTCCCCTGGGCAGTCATGGCCTGCCAATCAGCCGTCAATGTGAGTGGCTGTGAATGTATTTGTGCCTCTGTGTGTGTGTGTGTAGACAAGATGAATCAAATATTGACATGTTTACTGCAAAGCAGGAGCAGAGAGATAGATTTAATGAGGAAAGGGAGCTCAAAGCGACAGATACTCTGTGTGTGTGTGTGTGTGTGTGTGTGTGTGTGTATTTCATGCATTGATGTGTCTGATCCTTTAAGAAACCATGTGTGTATAAGTGTGACCACACACCTGATCTAGAATGTCAGAGAACTGCCACAGCTTGCTCAGCTCCACCAGGTTAAGCCATGTTATGTCCAGGATCCACTTTGCAGCTTTGGGTGGACAGGCCTTCAGGTCCAGTGAAGCACCTCCTAGGCGACATCAAGAAAATAGATCACATGCAGTGCTTCCTGCCTTGTTCTTATTATGAGGTTTTATTTATTTATTTGTTTGCTTGTTTGTTTGTTTATTGAAGCTATTATTGCATGTTGTTGACTATGTTCAGAATGGAATACCAGCTGACTTAATATACTATATTATTATTTTTTTAAGTATTACGTGAAACAGTAAGGTTGTGTAGATTAATATGAAATAACAATAAACAATATTATTAAACCATTATTATTTATTAAAGTTATATTCTTATTAGCTCCATTTGTAAGAATTTACAACTTAGAAATTCAGCAAGGAAATGAAATTCCTATCAAGTAATATTCTAACAATAATTATAATTTGATTCACAGTTTACTGAATGTAATTTTTTTTTTGCCGGTTTGAATTTAAATGAGTTAGAGTTTGGGGTACTATCAGATAAATTTGGAAAAATAAAACATAACAGAGGTTGAGTAAAAAAAAAAAATTTAAACAAATTACAGATGTTAAAACAAAAAGTATTATAACTATTCTCAGTCTCCTATACTGATCTCTGTGGAATTTACACTCCTGTATTCACATCTTGTTTATTGTTGTTTGTTATACTCGTTATTTATTGAGTTTTGGGTTTAGTCTTGCCTTGTTTTGAGTATAGTTAACTGAAATATTGACTTCATCCTATTTTTGAATTAATAAAATACCTTTTTTCTTACAATCATCTTGCCTAAACAAAGAGGTTCTTCTCTGTTCTTGGAACACTAAATTGCAATGGTACATTCGTAGGAACCTCTTATTGCAAATACAATATCTCACTATGATCTCAAGAAAAGCTCACGTCTTATTAAAACAGATTGAGACAAACTACAGTGCAGCAAAGAGGGGGAAAGTGGCTCTCACAAGAGTGCATTAAAGAGCAGAATGGTATTAACTGGCTTGACGTGCACTGCTAGCACAGGGAATCAAATCGACCTTCTAGGTAATGGGCCACTTCTCTGACCACAAGGCTACCTGATCTCCCAGTGATTAAATTTCGGATCTGATGCTTTTACGAAGCAAAACCATATGAACCACCATGATAATCACACAGTAGTTCATCAGTCTGCAGACTCACCAAGGACTCCTTGTGAACAACATGTACAGATCACAAATTGCAAAGAGCCATTAAATATGATTTTGGAAAGCATGTGACCCAGACAAAAAGGTATTCACAAAAGCTTCTAATGGCAAATCCACAGTCTGCTCTCGTTATTGTGCTTTTGGTTTGAAATCTCAATATACCAAAGACTATGTTTTTTAATATACCATTCAGAAATTACAGTCTCTTGTCACTGTCTGTATGTATGAATTTGCTCTTAATTCTGGGCCCAATACAAGTTAAGCTATATCGGCAGCATCTGTGGCATGCTATTGATTACCGCAGAATTACTTCTATAGACATTCCACAGCAAAAGCAGTTTGTTAAAGAATTTATATAGACCTATTTCGTACAACAATGTGCTATGTGGTCAAGTTTTCTAAATAGTCCTGGAGTGATGGAAATACAATATTAAGAGAATTAATTTATGGTCTATGCAAACACTGTAGACAGGCATGTCTATATCCATATATATTTTTCTTTCACGTACCACTTGAATGTTGCTATGTTTGCCAGGTTTACACGGCCACAACAGGAGCTAAAATTGTATATTTTATAGTATGTGATCCTCACCCCAGTCTCATATTAATGTGCAATGTCTTTTGGCTATACTTTTGAAATATATCACATATTGTAGTAAACCCACTGGTCTATAATAGATCAGTGAATAAACCAAGAACATTCTTTCCAAAGATGTGGCTACATTTATGTCTCAATTCATGGAAGTATGCACCACACAATGTACTGCGTCAGCCTTGTAAATCATCATATGTACTGGCAGTCAACCTCACAGAGTGTCACAGGACACCTCTGTGCCTCATTCATAGCACACTAATAGCTCTAGAAGCCTAGCCCTGATGTTTTCCTGCTGCTCAGCTCTTCCTGAACCTGCTACACAAACAGACTGCCTTAACACCTCTCTCTGTAACCCATTAATAATGGATTTATATATCCATTATATAATACATAAACTGTGTCTAAACTTATGTATTTGAGATGTACTGCAAAATTCAGCAGCAAGTCACATAGACTTGTACATAACTGTTGTCCAAGAACATTGGTAGACCGATTACTCACTTACTGAAGATCCTAGAAAACAAAGAAACTGAAGAAGAAGGAGAAAGATTTTGACCAGGCCAGAAAAACAGAGAAAAAAAAAAAAGAGTGAGAGAGACTTGTGGGAGCCGGGAAGCTTTCTGACCTTTAATGAGGGTCAGAAACTCCTCGTGTTTGACCCTGTTGCTCTGCATGTCGATCTTGAGAGTGAGCAGCAGGGTGAACAGGAATTTGTGTTCTTCGTACAAACCCCGAGCTGCGTACTTGTGCACCTCGAAGGTCATGTACTCGATGATGTTGGCGATCCGCTTGCTTGTAATTGGACTCTTTGAGGACCTACTCCCCAAGAGAAAGACACAAGATTAGAAAGGATTTACTGATAACGAACTCATGTAGAAGCTTAGTCACTGTACGTTCACATCTCACATGGACATGTTATGACATCAGTATTATGTGAATGTACATTTTATTATCGCCAAGCCAACATTTCATGGTGGGGTCAATATAAGTACAATATGGGCTTGAGGTATAGGCCTCAAATGGGTTTGTTCACCATGTTGGCCTTATTTTAATTTGTCCCAGTCTGAATTAGACCATATACTGTATCTCATACAGAATCTGACTGGGACTAGTTCAGAGTAAAAAAAATAAACATCTGGGGCCCATACCTCAAGTCTACATTTCACTCCATGAAATGATAACTGGGTGATAAAGACAAGAAAGAAGTTTAGTCTCATGCCATTTTGAGAAACTAATTTAAACGGGGTATGAAATGACAAATGAGTTTTACTTGGCCAAAGACAAGTCGAACAAGCCCAGGAACTGGCGCAGAGAGGTCTGATACATCACGTTCACCATGCTCATCTCCGTGATCAGGAAGTACAAAATGCTTCCTCTTGTGGCAACTACACACAGAAAAGAAGGTGTCAACAAAGGCCCTGTTTACATTTGGTATTAACATCCATCTGAGATTCAACCAGACATGGCCCCTTTGTCAGTGAACCTCGAAAGAAGGGTCTTATTTTGTGACTTATTGCATCTGGGTCTGACTGCATGATTAAAACCAGGGTTTCTCAAGCAATTTTGAGTCTCTTCAGTGATTTCTTACTGCTCAGCTCTCTGAAATACTTGTTTCTGATTGGTCATTCATGCTAGGCCTGTGTCATGAGGTACCACGTGGAAGTGCTGCTATAAAAATCCAAACTTCCATGACAATGTTCCTAAAAATTGACTGAGATGATCAAGGACAATGGCAGTTTTAGAAAGAGTGCATGCAAGCCCCTCGTTTGCTATTCAAATCGATGAATCAACCAACATTTTGGTTGTGATAACAGATGAGTGTTTCCATTGCCTGGATCGCTATTTCACACAGAATAGCCTTGATTGGAAAAATTGCGTAGGCTTTTAAACAGATGGTGTGGTCGCAATGACTGATAAGCATGATGGGGTTGGTAGGAAAAGTTTGTAAAAGCATCTGAGGTCGAATTGTTCCACTGTTTTTACACAGCTTTCAACAAATGCAATGTCAGTAATAGACATTACTGACAAAACTATTAACCTTGGGAAGAACAATTCATTTTTAGTTTAGTTTAGTTTCAGTCTTGTGTGCCAATTAAAATCAGACAATTGTAAAATGGCTGTCACAATGAAAAGTTTCAAGACGTTTTAAGTTGTCTTTTCAAATTTGCCAGTGGGTGCACACATATCTGAAGGATAGATTTCACTGAATATGGATACCATAATATCAGACCGAGCCTCAAGTGTGACATTAAATCTTCAATAAAAGATTATGTTTACCGCATAGTTTGTGCAATCATTAAATTAATTAGGATATAACAACCAAATGGATCTAAAATGAAGCCTAGACAGTACAGTAAATTTTACTTTTTTAATTTTCAGTCGTAAAAAAGGGGGGAATGTAAAGAATTTCAATCAGCAGCAATGGTTGATTAAAAGATCAGTTGGCATGTGTTTGCTCATTGTCAGGAGCATTTTGGTACAATATTTCTGACCACCTCTGAAGTGGTTTGCCAGTCCGTTTGTACACTTGATTGGATCATCTGAGATGTATATTTGTAACAGGCGTCAACTGGATCAAAGGTTTCTAATTACATTAAGTTTTATAGCTTGTGGTTATTCTGATAATTGTCACATTGAAAGACTAATAAACTAGAGGGGATGCAACTGCTCCATGTATCACTAAAGGAAAAATGCTCCATGCTCCATGTATCACTAAAAAAACCATTAAATGAAAGACAAGCTCTAAGCCCCCACCGGGTCTATATTCCTCACGGGCCGCATTGATCTGGATCTCAGTCTCAGCAGCAATCTGGAGTTTCTGTGTGACCTCTTCTGCAGTGCGTTTCGTGTTTCCCAGCACTGTGATGAGGCTCTCGTCATCCACCAGGGAGCCCTGCGTGCTAGTCAGCCTAAAAAGTAAATTATCCTCCAGTTCCTTCATTTTGCGTTTATTGGCCGTCACATCCTCCAGCAGGTCAGTCCGCTCCTTCTCCAGTTCCTGACAAATCCAGAAACACCACACAGTCATTTCTCACTACACAAACGTCTTTATAATTTGGCTATTAATTGGCATACACATTTTTGTGATTAACGATTTAATTGCTTTTGTTTATGTCACTTGCAGTGTACGCATAATACACAAACACATTAAAAAATCATTTAACCCTGTCTAAAATGTTCTTTTGGGGTTATACAGCCTGATCTTCTTTTCATTCATACTGATATTTTTGGAGCCCAACCCGAAAATCACATTGAAGTAGTATACTGTAATATCAATTATGGTTATCTTTATTCTAAAATATTAAAATCTGATTATGCGGTAGTAATACATTTCAATCCTACATTATTCTTTTCTGCATATTTTAAGGTGGCCTGATTATTGAGGCTTCATTTATAAATCAGTGTTTATTTATTTATTTTCATGATGATAAAACATTCACATGATTAAGATTTATTATCTTTTTTTCAGACAGCACAAATGTATTAACACTTTAAATACATTATTTGTCATATAATGTTTAAAAACTTTTGTTTAAAACAATATTTTGCAATAATTTAACTGAAATGACTTTGAACCTTCAGGGTTTTACAAAAGGTCAAACATATATTGAAAAAAATTGAATTTGAATAGAACCCAGCAACATATAAAGGTATGTCAACAGCCATTTCCTGTTTCTACTACACACACACACACACGTCCTCTGTAAAAGGTACTTGAGTGGAAATGTTCTCTGGTAAATACACAGTACATTACATATTTTAATGCAGTTTAGTAAGCCTTTGACATAAAAATGCTGAGATAACAGACCAGTGTCAAAGTGCTGAGCCACGAGACCTGAGTTAAATACCTAATTTTCCATCTTCAGAATAGTATGATAGTATAGTGTGCAGTCAATTTTGCTCGGTTAGCTTTCACAATCCTTGCATTACCAGTCAAATGCTTTTTTGGCTTGCTGTACCTTTTCAGTTTCCCATCAGGCAGAGATGACTAACTAGCCTCAGGAGAGGCCATGAAGCTATTATAATTCAGATCTGGGCGGCATGTGGATCTGTACTCTTATTAGGCTGAGTGTAAAGAGGTGATGTGGGTTTCAGGCCCTTGCTCCTGATTGACAAATCAATGTCCAGTAGTGAATTTGTTCTGAATGCCACTTTAATTTTCTCTACCTGGGAATCTGCAGGCGCTATCAAAGCCCAACTGACTGTCCTAGGTTGAAATGAGCTGAGATGACAGCGATTCTCCATAACAATGTGCAGTACTGCAAGATACCCGTAGCTTTGATTTAGTTCCTTCTTAAGCTTGACATAGCTGTGGCCTCCAATTTGAAGTGCTATGCACATACTGTATATTCTATGTTAAGCACCATAAAACTCCAGTGATATTTTTGATGTTTATCTTTCTTTTCATTTTAAGAATAAACTTCACTAAAATTAGTTCAGCCTTAATGAATAAAAAACAAACAATACTATGTCAAATTCATTTGTGTAGTGCCTTTCACAATATACCTTGTTTCAAAGCAGCTTTACAGTATATCATGTTATTTATTATATTAGCAACACATTACAATAAGGTCTAACATTAGCCAATGCATTAGTTAACATGACCTAACTATGAGCAATATTTTTATAAGAATAATAATAATAACTTATAACCTAACCCTAATGCTTTATTTGGCAGATTAGAGCTGGGCGATACATACATACTTTTTGTGACAATCGACCAGTACATATTGTATATATCGTCCTAAGCAAGTATACTGTATGAATAACATAGCCAAGATTTGCTATAGTATATATTGCTTTACTTGGGTATAATGTATGCAAGTAAAATAAGAGGTACTATATCCAGTATTATATCCAGCAATATATGCAGTTATTAATATATCAGTGGGCAATAATACAGTTTACATTTGATGATACACTTGTTGATTTGTCGATATAACAATCAAACAGTTGAGATTTGCTTTATAGTATGTATCGAGTACTGTGTGACTCTGGGTAAGGTTGGCTATACTTGTAGTAGTACTACATTTTCTAAAAATTAATGCATTATTCTTGAATCAATATTTTTTAGCAGTGCTGAGGATGAAACAACAGAGATTTGTTAGATAAAACCCTTGAGTCTCTACTTGCTATGTTGAATGTTAGTAGTCTTTTAGTATACAAAGATATGAAATTCACGCTCTTTGTCCAGTGACCCTAAAAATGACCAAAGCACTCTCTCTCTGGCTTGCTGTGCAAACATGTTTTTGAGATTTTCTCTTTTTTCTCATGTAGGACCACAGGGACCTTCATGAGGAACACCAGGGTATAAGTGAAAAAAAAGCATATCTTTCAATGCACTGCCAAAATGGTTAAGTAGCCTTTTCTAAAGCATGGCTTTACACAATTTCACATTGCAAATCAGGCATTATCTAAAATTACATTACAATTAACCTAAGTGACTTACAAATGTGAAAAAGAAAAACAGTCTATTTATGTTTAAAAACACCCACTGGTCATTTCGGCAGTAGACTGAATGATGCTCAAGCGGTGAGTGGCTAGTAGTGGCCACTTACCTGCCTTTCAGCAAGGACTAATGGTCAAATGTTACATCACCTAATTGCTATTCATAAGTCAAGCTATAGAAGTTTAAAATAGCCCCCCAAAACACATTTCAGATCATTATTACGCCCATTTTCAAAGGGCCCACACCTGTTTCTCAGTGAGAATAACTCTTCCCAGAAGCTGATCTTCCAGGCCCCTCATAGTAACGGTGAAGTCGATAATGGATGTACGTGCGCTGATCTCAGGAGTGTATGCTGGGTTGGGCAGCTTGGTGGTCACATAGAGACGGAAGCCTTTCATTACATCCACTTCTTTATCACCTACTTTCACCTGATGACAAGAATGAGTCAGAGATTTAAAACTCCGGGTGAAGAGCTGCTCTGACATCAACATGAAAACAAAGTATTTGAAGAGTAAAGACATACTAGAGGATGACTAGAGTTCACACTAGAGTTCAATATCTCAAGATGCTTCTTAAGAGAGCCTTAGAGAGAAGTTACTAAATAGATCTGTGTTAATGACCTTCCTAACATAAAAGGTGTTGGTGAAGTTGTTTAAAATGATATGCCGATTATCTCAACAGGGAGTAACTCATTTTATTTCCATGCCAATTAGCAGAAATAGAATGCACAGGGCTGTGATTTGATTATTATGCAGTGGTTTGACAATGATAAAATGACGTCAATGTCTCCCATTCAGACTCTGCTATATAAAACGTGTGATCAGGTGTTCGCACCTTTGTATTAATAGAGCTGACTAGTTAAAACTGTCAGAGCTTTTTCCGCAGCTTGCTATTTCCACTTCTTTTCTGAACGTGTGAAGCAGCTGCTGTCTGTGATGGTGAAACAGTGTCACGTTTTTAGAGCGACTGGAAATTTGATAATGAGATCAAGGAAAGATGCCTAAAAGTTCATGACTGTCACTCACAATCGTGTCCTGCACTAGCAGTAAACAGCTTGAGCAGCTGCTGTCATCACCTCGACTGGGAAATGGAACAGCACAGAGGATCTGTACATTTCATGTCCTTTTTCATGATCTTAATTCTAAGCTTATGTAAAACAACTGCTTTTTCAGAGTACTTGCTATGTCCTACTTGTCTATGATTTTGTACATTATGAATATCTTTCCAAGAAAGCATAATGACGGAGAGAACGTTGAATACAATCACAACTCATCTGCTCTAAAATTGAACTTCAAAAATAATGAGAAGAAGGAGCTTAATAATAATAAGTTCTGTACAAATGCACAGTATTTTCTAATTACGCAAAGCAATCTTGTTCATTTCCTAGCATACATTTATTGAAAGAGAAGGACATTTTTTTTTTTTTTTTCAAAATGACTGGAACTGCTGAGGGCAACGATGTTTTCTTTAATGATACTGTCCCTATTTTCTCCCAAGCAAGCACTATATTGTTGATTTATATATGATAAATTTTGATGGCACAATACAGAAAAAAAATACCTTTATATAATCATTATGCTTTTGGCATTTTTCACAAATAAGGTATGAAATAAAACATTTAAACTCTTGTGTCATAACCTTCTGAAATTGTTGATTGTGATCCTCAAAATATTCTAAAAGTAATTAAATCTATAATAGTAATATTATGATAAACATTACAAAAGCAATTTAAAAAAATCATACGTTTATTTTTAAATGTATTTCATACCAAATTTGTGACATGTTAAAATACAATTTAAAACTCTGATTTGTGTAATTTTATTATTGTCTAGCACATTCAGTTAACACCATAATTAATTAAACAAAATGTATCTATTAAATAAAAACACTTGGAAGCACGTTTAACTAGCTAGTTTGGAGCCAAATATCGCTAGTTTTCATGCTTTGGTAATTTAATCTGACATACCTCATAGTTGTCCCTGAAATATATGGAAATGGTGCATTTAATGTTTATAGTAACACTTTTTTAGGACCAATTCTCACTATTAACTAGTTGCTGTCAGGGAAATCCCCTGACAGTCTTGTCTGTCCTATCCCTGTTCAGTGTTTCCTTGTTTGTGTTGTGTTTGAGCACATGGCTTTGTCTTTGTGTCTGCCATGTGCTCCTCTCCTCCTGCCACCTTGTTACCCGTTACCACGCCCCCTTGATTAGTCCTCGTTTGTCTGAGAGTTGTGACCTGTTCCTCATGTATCTGTTCCCTTTATATTGTGCTCCCTTTCCCTCTTTTGTTGCCAGTTCACCTGACTATCAATCCAGATAGTGTCTGAGCTTTTCCCAGTTCATAGTCTGTAGAGTCTAGTGTCCTTTAGTTGCTTGTAGTCCTACCTATTTATCCTACTCTCGTTGTGTCTTGTATTGCAGTTACCCTTGTCTGGTTTTTGTTCTGTCCTGTCTTGTAGGCTGAGCTTCCCTGGCCGTTCTCTACTCCTGCCAAGCAGCAAGACCTGTGCAGTGCCTGAGAGGCCTCGAGTGTTTAAGCTTGAGCTCTGTGTTCTGGTCAGGCCATCGCTGTTCTCCACTAGTCTCGCTCTGCACTGCCTTCACTGCTCTCTGGCCTACTGTCATCCTGGGTTGGACTCGACGGCCATTCTCTCAGCTTGCCTGTCTTCTAGTCACATCTCTACCTATTGTTTGGACTGTGTTCACTCCCCTCCTCACCTCCTCTTGTCCTGTCAGCTGTTGTGTTAATAAACCTGTGATAAGTCAATCTGCATTTGAGTCCTCTCTCATAGAAGCCCTGACACTTGCTTATTAGCGTGCATATCACTAGCATATTGGCTGTTTATTAGTACAAAGCATATATTAATGCCTTATTTTGTATGACAGTTTAGATCCTTTAATCCTACCTCATACCTACATTTACAACTACCTTACTAACTGTTAATAAGCAGCAGATTAGGAGTTTATTGAGGCAAAAGTCACTGTTAATACAGTAGTTAATAACTGGTCCTTAAACTAAAGTGTGACCATGCTTACAAAAAATTTAAATAAATACATATATTGGACAGCAAAGTGTACTATAATCATAGATGGTGCCTTTTAATTCATTACAATGATGTTTTTTTTTTTTTTTAAATGATGGAACATTTTAAGTTCTTTTCGCTGTTATCATTAAAAATCCAACCTCGACCCCAGGAGGTTAAGCCATTGGTATCAAACTCAATACCTGAAGGGCCACAGCTCTGCACAGTTCAGCTCCAACCCCAATCAAACACACCTGATCCAGCTAATCAAGGTCTTCAGGTTTATTAGAAACTTCCAACAGGTGTGATTTGGAGCTGGTTGAGCTAAACTCTGCAGAGCTGTGGCCCTCCAGGAACTGAGTTTGAGACCACTGGGTTAAGCCCTTCTAAAAATACCTTATACGTGAACCCAGTCTTGATGAAGTTCTTCTCCAGGACATTGTCCAGGGCAGGATCCAGTTCTTCCCCAACATCTTCAATGAGTAGGGGACGCCCAAGAGACAAACTGTCCTCTAGATGGTTTCTGAAGTATTTGTGATTCAGTGAGGTGATCTGTGAAAACAGGAAGACCTCATTACTGACCCAGCTCAAGTTCTGCTACTGGGGAAAGCTATTACCTGAGGTGGAGGTGATTTGTTATGAGGTCTGACCTCTTAAAAAGAAACCATGCATCAGTGCAAGCTGTGCATATTCAATTATATTTGAACATGATTTGCAAGAATATAGATGTTGAACTTTTAAATATGCAGAGGCCTGTTGCATCAAATTATTGTACCTTTACATATAATAGCAACATTAAAACGTATTTTAAAAACATCTTGACTATGTTTTTAGTCATTTCAGTAACAAGCTGCTTTTTACATTGACAGTATAGCATGATAAATTGGATTTTATGTAGCATTTCTAAAGCAATATACAAAAACAACATGATATTACCATTTTACAAAAAATATATCACTGTGTTTTTAACGCACTTACTGTATATAAATTATAGCGTTTACATGATTTATTGGTGGTTTACTGTAACACGTTTTTAGATTGTAGTTATTATTAGTATAGCTAATTATTTTTCAGACTGGTATAGCTTAGCTGTAGTTACAGGCTACGTACAATAATGAGTTGCTTTACATTTAACATGGAAAACAACTTCTTCAACACTGCAATATGTACTCTTCAAATTATGTATTGAACCACATTGCGCAAATCATATTCCTATTAAGCGGTCACCTGAAGCTCATTCTTGGACTCTTTGTTCTTGATCCAGATCTTTCCCTGGGTCTGGGGGTCAATCAGCAGGGGAAACCTGGCAGCCTTTGTAACAATAATCCCATTCTGGATGGACAGGTCATCATTGGGAAGCCCCTGTAGGTTCCATTCACTTACTGTGGGAGCGTCAATTAACATTTCAGTGAGATTCAGATTGGTCCTAAAAGGAATCCGACGGGACTTCATTTCTCTCTGCCAATCAGTGAGAAGGAGGTTGCGAAACTCTTGATTAAAAGGTCCAGAGTAGGACAGGAAGGCTGTAGCCAGCAGCACGTCACCTAAGCATGGGAAATGTAAAATTAGATTTAAGACTTAAAAAATAGGATGAAACTCTATGTCACTGCTATATGGTTTTATATGGTGCTATATGTTTTTAGCACATTGTTGCTAGGGTGATCTAGGTAGTTGCTAGAGTGTTGTATGGTAGCTATGTCGAAAGATTTGAGGTATCATTCATTTCTGTACCACAGATGGTGCAGGATGAGGGCATGCTCTATGGAGTTCTGGGTGGTTCCTACAACAATCTGGTTCCTAGATATGGCCCAGGTTGGGATCTTTTTTGCCTGTTTTATCATCTACTAGGTGGAAATTGTACTGTATGTTTAATCACTTCTACGAGTTGTGACCCTGGACCACAAAACCAGTCTTAAGTCACTGGGGTATATTTGTAGCAATAGCCAAAAATACATTGTATGGGTCAAAATTATCCATTTTTATTTTATGCCAAAAATCATTAGGATATTAAGTAAAGATCATGTTCCGTGAAGATATTTAGTGAGTTTTCTACCATAAATATATAAAAACGTATTTTTTGATTAGTAATATCACTTATGACACTTATGTTGGTTTTGTGGTCCAGGGTCACATTTAATCACTAAATCCTACGATTTGACATCACTTTTCATAGTACAAATGGTAGAGACCACGTTATACAAAGCTACAGTAATAGTGATGCTTGCCTGCTAATAATACAAACACTGCTAATAAGCACTCCTGATATAATATCTTGGCTTTGCAGTTTATATTTAAATAATGATATATATGAAATTTCATTCATTACATGTCTGTAAAATTCCATTTTTGGTAAAAAGGCATATCTGGGATTGATTACTTACAAAAAAAAAAAGTCAACCAAATTGTGTTATTGCAAAAACTCTAAAAGAGGAAATATTGCCTAAAGGTTTTATGTAAACACACCAACTAGTCGTTTGGTCTGAGCAGCAAACTCTTTACTAAGTTGTGTCCAACGCTCCTTCTCTCCTGCCAGCCCACTGATCAGACTAGAGGCGGTTTGCATCTTGTGTCGACACCTTTCTGCATCCTCCAGTAAAGTCTGAGGGAAAATAGGGAAAAAACGATGAATTCTGTCACTGTGCACACTGTGCAGCTGTGCTTGTTCACATTTACTGACTGAGAATGTCAGTTTATTTCAGTGTCATTTAATGTGACCTAACAAAATTCACATTGCCTTATTTAATAGACAGGTGTGGTTTCTCAGGACACCCATTTCAGCGATATCTGTCAGGAAGTATGGAGATTTTATGAAATAAAAAACTAAAAAACTATACCTTTCTTCATTTTAATTGCAAATATGCCCACTTCTTTCAATGTGTGGAAACAGGTAAATTAGAAAAAACTACATAAAGTCAATTCATATTTTAATTCGATCATTGGTAAAGTCAACATCTGCTCTCTTAGGAACGTATGATTAGGCCTGATGTAAATCAACACCAAAGGATCAGTCAGTCAATTGTGTTAATCACACAATTATCAATGAGCAAGGCTCATTATACATTGTGAATGGGAACATTGATGTTTGCTTCAAACCATTTATAAGATTTGTATTAATTTGGTAGAGGCACACAGATCACAAGCCTGAATGATTCATCTGCAAGATGGTTTTAGGTTTGTTTACAAAATTGCTCATTACATTCAATGTTATGCAAAAATGCAAATTAGTGATTGGGTATTTTCTTCAGGCACTAAATGGCAGATGATTCACCATTTTTACAGAATAATTAGAAAAGTGGGAAATCTGGATTCATTTTCTTTGGGCTATAGCTGGAATTTAAGGCAAATTAGATAAATAGCAAACATTTTGTCAGTGATTTCTCTGGTTTAATTTAGGGCTACTAATCAAATCCAATTATAAACCTTATTTGTAGATCATTTGTCATGACGATGACACAGATTTGACCCTAAACTTGGGGTGTCCAATCCTGCTGCTGGAGAGCGAATGTTCTGCAGAGTTTAGTGCCAACCTTCGCCAAAACACCTGCCTGGAAGTTTCTAGTAATTCTGAAGAAGATGGCCTTAAGAAGATGGTTCAGGTGTGTTTATTTAGGGGCCAAACTCTGCAGGACACTGACTCTTCAGAAACTGGATTGAACACCCCTGCTGTAATCTATCTACCACAGTTGTTTACCTGTTTTTCCATCATGGCCTTCTCATACTCAGCTTGAACTACATCCAGCTCTGCTTGCTTAGCATCTAGTTCTGCCTGGGCTTTCTGGAGGTCCACATTAGCTATGGCCAGCCTGTTCTCCTGCACTGCCAGATTAGCCTGAGGATGATGAAGAAAGACAGTGTTGAAGATAGCCTTACTGTTGTGCAGCAAAAAAAAAAAAGAGAAAAAAAATTGGGCGTGATAAACAACATTTGCATTACTTCGTTATAAATATGCAGTTCTAAATCAAATTGTGATTTTTCTGCTAAAAATTGCAATTGCCATTTATCATACAGTTAACTGTTTTTGTTTGTCTTTTTTTTTTTTTTTTTTTAAGAGCTCCAGGTCTGCTTGACTGCAAGGCTGCACAATTTATTCCAATAATCATAATGCCATAATTATATTATTTTGTCATATAGGTTTTCACTCACATTTGGTGGTTGGTGAGTGTAAATTTTTGGACCCAGTATACAACTATTCATGAGCTGCAATCGGATTACATGCAATGGGCCACATAAATAAATAAATAAATAAATCAAAATCACAGTTGCACACAGTAATTGTGATTGCAATATGCAGCCCTGACTGACACTGGATGTGTTTTTTATTTAATTTTTTTTACAGTTGACATTGTAGAGCCTCAAGATGTTAACTTTCACATTGACATTACAAACCATTTATGAATTCAAATTCCATGTTTGATTTGTATTATTTTTAGTATTATTATTTTTGCGCTGTACTGTATAAATACGTATCCAGAAAATATAAATGTATATAGTATGCATCACGAAAATAAATAAATAAATACATTTCAATACATTATGATCACAGAATTAAGGATCTTGTGTATTTGTGCAGCTGTGCATCTGTAAAGTTGCCAATGATAAACTTAAATTATGCACTTGAACATCTGAAAAACATTTACAATTTTAAAGGCCCCATGAAATGTTTGATATTTTTAAACAGCCATCATTTCTTACTTGCTATTACTATTCCAAAAGCATGTAAATATTTCAGGGGCAGTGGTAGACATAATTGTAAATTTAGAGCTCCTTAATACAAGAGGCATCAAAGGGAAAGGGAAAAAAAGAAGCAATTTTTACATGCATGTATCTGCTAAATGTTAACTTGTACTAGTAGTATACTATTGAAGCTAACAAATATGAACTAAAAACAACTACAATTGGGATTTTTTGTGGAAGTTGTATTTGAAAAGCATGCATCTGAGGCATCAGGCAACTGTTTAAAAGTAAACTAATACATCAAAACATGCTAAAATAATCATACCCAAATGTAAAGAATAATCAAATATTAATAGCAATTCATAGACTAATAGATTTGACAGTTTAACAGTTTTTGACAGTTTAAATTAGGGCCTGTTAGAAAAGAAATCCGGTAACACTTTACACTAAGGTGTCATTTGTTAACATTAGTTAACTAACATTATTAACTAACGTATTAACTAACATTAATAAATAGTATAATAAATGCATTGTTCATGTTAGTTAATGAAAATACAGTTGTTCATTGTTTATCCATGTTAGTTAACAGTGCATTAACTACTGTCAACAAAACACAACTTGTGATTTTAATAATGCATTAGTAAATGCTAAAATTAACTTTAACTAAGTGCTGCAGAAGTATTGTTCATTCTTAGTTCAATGTGAACCTTGAACCTTATTGTAAAGAGTTACCAGAAATCCTAATAACTTGACAAGGTTGCATCATGTAAAAACAATCAAGTGATCTGACCTTCAAAGGAAGCACTTCTTTATTGATAGAGAAGAAGGCAGCCATTGCTTTGGTCCAGGAGCAAAGGCCTGCAACATTGCCGCACACCCTCTTGGCTGTTTCTATGTTATAGTCTGCCATGTCAAAGTATGGAGAGAGGAGTTCCACCACCTCCTCGTTGATGGTGTCTTTAGGGAATTGCTGGAGGACAAAACAAAAGATGGAGTAAAACAATATTGGTGTACAGTATATGGAACATATTTGAAACTATGCTCTTGAAAATGGCAATATTATTTGATATTTGTAGCTCAGCCTTCTGTAAAGTCTGTAAACAGACCATTTTTAAAATATGTTCGACAAAATATATTGCTATGATTTATGTGTGTAAGATGCTGTATTGATTACCTGTCAGAGCTGAACTTGTTTGTGCCAATATTTTAACTGAGTTTTGTCCAAGGGCTTTTCTGTCCACTAAAAATCTAATTACTTTCAAACCATCTGTTGGCTTTGGAAATTAAGTGCAATGCCAAAAATCAATAAGGATCAATCAATCTACCTATCTACCTATCTATCTATCTATCTATCTATCTATCTATCCAGTTAATAGGCATGGGGGATCCTGTTCCCTTATCAAACTCTCGATGCTGCGCTGAAAGCGCTATGGGAACATTCTTTGTTCGACCGGTTGTTGAAGCACGTGTGTCAAACACGCCAAACTTGGCTTAAATAACCTGACGATGATCTCCATGCTTTCTGCTTTGAGTGTTTGGGGAAAGAGCACGCGATCCTCAGGCTCGAGGGCGAGTGCGAGCACTGCGATCTCCTCTCGATCAAAGTGCTTCGCGAGCGGCTCACCTTCTTTAGAAGACGGACCTGCCCCTTTCTCTCGCGCTCTCGCCGGATCATGAAGCCCTTGCCTCCGTTTCTCAAGCGCGCTTCGGCGCTTCTTCTGAACGGGCCGAGGAGACTTCATCTCTTGCTTCTGGGGAGGTGGAAAGTGCCACCTCAGAGCGCTCCTCTCGTGATGAGAATGCTTATGAGGAGTTACTCGAGGTGATTACTCGGGCAGTCGATCGATTACATCTAGACTGGCCGCAGGAGCAAGAGACCCCCAAACGCTCAAAGCTAGACGACAGATATCTGTCGGGTGGTCGGGGGGAGGGGCCTCAGCGACGGTCTCTCCCCTTTTTCGGTGACCTCCTTGACGAGGTAACTCGTTCATGGAACAAACCGTATTCGTCCCGTGTTTTTGTGCCATCGACGTCGATCTACTCGACTATCGTTGATGCAAAGGCACGGGGCTATATGATGATGCCCCAGATTGAAGAGATGCTCGCGGGCTATCTCTCTCTTGGGAGCTCATCATCATTAAAAAAAGCAACTCTCCCCACCAAGCCATGCAGAGTAACATCTTCACTGGTGGGGAAGGCCTTTCAAGCAGCGGGTCAGGCTGGTGCTGCTTTGCACACTATGGCGGTTTTGCAAGCGTAAAAGGGTGACCTGCTGAAAGATTTGAGCACAGGCGGGTCAATTGACGAGGAGGCATTTTTAGAACTTCGCCGGGCGTGGATTTGTCTCTCCTGTGGCTCAACCTCACGGGCATCAAGGACAAAGACCGCGCTTTCCCCCTTGATGCCCCCATCTCGCCTTCCGGCCTATTTGACGACGCAGTTAACACCGTCGCCACTAGGTTTCGGGAGGCAAAACGCTATGAGGAGGCGTTTGTGAGGTTTCTTCCCCGCTGTGCTCAAGAGAACGGGACCGGGTCCAGTTCCTTTGAGGCGTGAAGCACAAAAAGAGAGTCACAGTCCGCCTCGAAGAGACCGGACCTGCGGAGCATCATCTCCGCTAAGAAGTAGTCCTGAGGCTGGTGCGCCCAGGACCGTGGGGGTGTGTCCCCCCGGGGAGGGGCGCGTGAAATTCCAACAGAGAGTAGAGGCTCCTTTCTGGCACCCTCAGGGGGCCGCTGTACAATCTCCACCGCCACTGGTGTTTCGGGGATCAGCGGTCTCCAGCGAAATGTTAGGTGTTCGGTTTCCTCCTGCCACATTTCAGGATACCAGACATCTAACATCCCCCCATCAAAGCGAAGTGTCAAAACTAGTGCCCCTTTCAGAGAAGCTGGCAGCGTGGAAGGTACTGCCAAATATCTCTCCGTGGGTAGAAAGGACTATAGAGAAAGGCTACAGGATTCAGTTTGCGTATCGTCCTCCGCATTTCAACGGCGTGGTTTCCACTTCCGTGAAACCGGAACGAGCGCATTTGTTGACACAGGAGTTGCAAACTCTGCTGGACAAAGGGGCCATAGAACATGTTCCCCTGCCAGACAGACAGTCAGACTATTACAGCCAGTATTTTCTTGTTCCCAAGAAAGATGGGGGGTTGCGTCCGATTTTAGATCTTCGCGGGTTGAACCGCTACCTCAGAACATACAAGTTCAAAATGCTGACAATCAAGATGATTGTTTCTCACATCCAATCGGAGGATTGGTTTGTGACAATCGATCTATAGGACACTTATTTTCATATAGAAATATTGCCACAACACAGGAAGTTCCTGAGGTTCGCTTTCGGGGGCGAAGCCTACCAGTATCGGGTTCTTCCATTCGACCTAGCCTTGTCACCCCGCACATACACCAAATGCATGGATGCAGCTCTGGCTCCTCTACAACTCCAGGGCATCCGCATTTTAAACTAGATAGACGACTGACTGATTCTGGCTCAGTCTCAGGAGCTAGTGCTTCGACATCAGGATATCGTCCTAGCTCATCTCAAATCTCTGGGGTTGAGACTCAACGCCAAGAAAAGCGTTCTCTCTCCTGCTCAGAGGACAACGTATTTGGGGGTCGTATGGGATTCGATCACGATGCGGGCACAGCTGTCTCCTGCACGAGTCAAATCCATTCTAAACACCCTAAAGAACATCAAGCTAGGCCAGAAAGTCATGGTTCATCACTTTCAGAGAGTTCTAGGTCTCATGGCAGCTGCATCCACGGTGATACCTTTGGGCCTCCTGCACATGAGATCGTTTCAGTTGTGGTTCAGAGCCAGGGGATTTCATCCAAGGGCCAATCCCCAGAGGCAAATAGGGGTTACACGCCGGGGGCTTCGTACCCTATCTATGTGGTTCAGACCCCGGTTTCTGACTTTGGGTCTGTGTTGTCGTCGCAAGATGCTAACGACAGACGCATCCCTCACATGTTGGGGAGCGGTCTTAGATGGCCGTCCAGCCCAAGGGATCTGGAGAGGCCATCTTCTCGATTGGCACATCAATTGCCTCGAAATGATGGCTCTATTTCGGGCCCTGAAATACTTCCTCCAGCAGTTGAGAGGCTACCATGTCCTAGTGCGGGTGGACAACACAGCGGTAGTCTCTTACATAAATCACCAGGGTGGACTGCGTTCGCGCCGCCTGAACAGGCTAGCGCACCAGGTTCTGCTTTGGGCACAGGACAAGTTCCTGTCCCTCAGGGCGATTTACATCCCCGGGCATATGAATGTGGGAGCAGACTTGCTGTCCAGACAAGCTGTGATACTCAAGGAATGGAAACTCCACCCCGAAGTAGTCAGTCAAATCTGGGAAAGATTTTACGAAGCAGAGGACCTCTGCTTCACAGGAGACAGCACAATGTCCCCTCTACTTCTCTCTGACTCATCCAGCTCCCCTGGGTCTGGACGCGATGGCCCATGTGTGGCCCAGACTGCGTCTTTATGCATTTGCTCTGCTCCCGGGAGTCCTGGCCAAGGTCCGTCAACAGGGGTCTAGCCTCTTACTGATAGCGCCTCGTTGGCCAACCAGAATATGGTTCTTGGATCTATTATCTCTCCTCGACGGCTCGCTGTGGGCGATTCCGTTGAGGAGGGACCTTCTCTCTCAGGCACAGGGGACAATATTTCATCCCCGGCCCGAGCTCTGGAACCTTCACGTCTGGCCCCTGAGGGGGACCAACTGAGAGATGCTGGCCTTCCACCTAATGTAATAGAGACTATTCTGAGCGCTAGGGCTCCCTCCACTAGAAGAACTTATGCCAGTAAATGGCGCGTTTTCGAAAGTTGGTGTATGACACACCATGCAGATCCAGTTCACTGCCAGATTGTTTCAGTACAGGAGATTCTTCAAGAGAAACTGTCCTCAGGCATATGTTCTAATACTCTCAGAACTTACGTGGCCGCCATCTTGGCTTGCCATGCTCTGATTGATGGGGTTTCGGTGGGGAAACACCCTCTAGTTGCCCGCTTCATTCGAGGAGCCAAGCGGTTGAGGCTGCCCACTAGAGCAACAGTTCCTTCATGGGACCTAGCTATAGTGCTTGAGGGTTTAGTGGACACCCCTTTCGAACCACTGGAGTCAGCGCCTGTCAGGTTTCTGACCCTAAAGATGGTTTTTCTAACAGCTATTACTTCTCTGCAGAGAATTGGGGATTTGCAGGCTCTGTCAGTCTCGCCATCCTGCCTAGATTTTTCCCCTGGGCTGGTAAAAGCTATTTTGCATCCTCACCCTAGTTATCTTCCGAAGGTTCCATTCTCCACCATAAATCCGGTCGTTCTCGAAGCCTTCTGCCCTCCGCCGTTCACGACACCGGAGCAGGAGAAACTTCACTTACTGTGTCCAGTACGTGCTCTCCAGGTTTACGTCCACCGCACTAGCCAGTGGCGTAAGTCGGAGCAGCTTTTTGTATGTTTTGGAGGCGCCAACTGGGGAGCGGCTGCCACTCGACAGATTATGTCACATTGGGTGAGGGATGCTATTGCCCTAGCCTATGAGGTGCGTGGTCAAGCTTCGCCTCTAGGTGTAAGGGCCCATTCAACCAGGGGGATTACATCTTCAATGGCTTTGGCAAGAGGTGTCCCCTTGCAGCAAGTTTGTGATGCGGCAGGTTGGTCCTCTCTGCACACATTTGTTAGATTCTATAGTTTGGATGTTCATGTTACTCTGGGCTCACACGTCCTTGAGTCGACATCCCAAAGGCATGTCTAAGACCCCTTAAATGTTTGTGCGCACACACTACACAACGTTGGGGGTCCAGATACTTCCAGTGTGGCCGCGTTGGTATTCTTGTTCCCATAGCGCTTTCAGCGCAGCATCGAGAGTAGCTTTTGATAAGGGAACGTCTCGGGTTACTTGACTGTAACCCTGTTCCCTGAAAAAGCAGGAACGAGATGCTGCGCCTCAATGCCGCACTGTAAGCATGACTGGACATCCTTTCAGGCAAAAGTTTGACCTGAGGATGTTTCTACGTCACATCTATTTATAACCTACAGGTGTTCGTAATCGAGTGACGTCACCTAACCGAGGTTATTTAAGCCAAGTTTGGCGTGTTTGACACACGTGCTTCAACAACCGGTCGAACAAAGAATGTTCCCATAGCGCTTTCAGCATCTTGTTCCCGCTTTTTCAGGGAACAGTGTTACAGTCAAGTAACCCGAGACGTTTTCAATAATGCAATAATGGTATCAATATTGGTGCTACTAATGGTACTGCTGGTAATACAGCTAAAATAACTCCTAGAGGTTACAACTATATTTTAATTGCACACCACTAATTAACAAAAAATACACGCCTATGCATATCAGCAACACAATGTTCAGATTCGTCTATTCAGTCACAGTGGGGTAATAAACAAAACACTATTGATTTGATTAATCTTGAACACTAAAATACATGGTTACTGTTTCAACAACACAGGTGTCACAGTGTTTTTTTTTTTTTAAGTTTTGCAATGGGCTGACACTGAAGAAAGAAGCAGTTAATGCTATATTTTAAACTGCACAGCAAATCACTATTACTTTTTCACATGTTAAGAGGACGTTAAATAGAATTCAGAACAGAGAAAAGGGCCTGTTTAATTGTGTGGGTGACAGAGAATTAGTTATTTATAAAATTAGTTATGTAAACTAAAGAATCACTGTTTTGGTGTAAGAAACCTTTACTATATACGACAAGGGAAAAATGCAAAGAATGGTCTAGTTATCTGATATTAAGGCTTGTACCTGTAGACTGCCCAGGAAGTTGCCAGCAGTCATGAGTTTGAGTGACTCTTGCCAGGAGGGCATGCTGCAGTTTTTCTCAGGATCAATTTTCACCGTGTTCACTCTCCTCTGGAAGAGCAATAACACACAGTCCATAATACGCATGATGAGGTGGGGCGGTCTGCCCAGTGTTCGCACCGTAGCAATATCTGATGGCTTTATGGTCTGTTTACAGATAAATAGGGAGAGAAATACAGAAAGAAACAGAGTGACAGTGAATTAGACATCTTGTTAACATTCTGACATACCAACAAGTTACTCTGTGAATAACTTATTCATCCGAGTGGCAGCTGTTATGGCTCACGGTTGACAAAGTTTAGCTCACATAATGTAAGCTTAATGAGTAATACATGATGGATTTATCTTATCTCATCTGAATAAAGTAGAAAGATGTATAAACCTGAAAACCAGTGGAAAGGAGTGGGATAGTGCAGCAAGGTGTTCTAGGGTATGCTATGATGTTAATAGCCGAGGATGGGGTATATATGGTAATATATAGGGTAAAGGAGAGCGTCAGTGGGAGTAGATAAAAGGGACGTCATAAATAGAGGTGTGATAAAACACTAAAAAGGAGAAATAAGAATGGGAAAACAGAGATGACAGATGTGAAAAGACAGAAGCGAAAGGCATTGAGGAGAAACACCAGAAAGTTATCTCAAGTGTCACGAAAACACTAAAACACATTTTTATGTGTTTTATACACATTTTAACAGATGCATTTGTTCCACTTTATGGAAAACAATGATGACATGCCTTGTTTAATATTAAGGGGTAAGTGGTTAATATTGCACGGTTACATCTGATAATGGACACAATGACATGATGGCTTATTAATGCTGGGTACACACTAAAAGATTTTGACCACAAACATTTTGACCACCATTTTGCTCCTATAGTGTGTGGTGTCCTCAGGGAAACTGTGATACATTTTTTTCAGGATTATTTGATGAATAGAACGTTCAAAGGAACAGTGTTTATTTGAACTAAACTATCTTTTGTAGGGGTGTCCTCGACTAAATTCGAATATTCGAATCTTGCCGACAGTCGACTGATAGTCGAATCATATGTTTGGGGGTGGGGCCAAAATACATTACATTCCACAGTCATAATTATTGACGTTAACACACAGGGAAAAGGTGTAACGGACGCCTCGCAGATAATGCTTTATGTTTTGATTAAAAGACAGTTAACATTAAACGTAAGCGAAACAATACTGCTCTCATTATAACGTTATGTAAATGACAGTAGTTATTAATCTTCTGCATTTCTGTTTTGGGATGCGCGCACTGACCAGTAGAATGAAGCATTTGATAGCAGGTTTATTATCATTGCACTGTAAAACCCAACAAGTTAGGGTAACTCAAACCGTTTGAGTAAACCGATTGCCTTAAAAACCTGACAAGTTAGGTTAACTCAAACCGTTTGAGGCAACTGATTGCCTTAAAACATTAGTTTTTTAAACTAACAATTATGAGTGCTCTGAACTTATTTCAGTTGAGTTCACTAAAATAAGATATACATTGCAGTTAAGTAATTAAGTGATTAATTAAGTGCTGATTGAGCATTAGTGATGAACACCTGCTGTTAACAAACAGAATCACTGACAGAAAGAGAAACACAAGAACAACAACTGACTTTAGACACATGCTTAGATGAAATCAACTGAAATAAAATACATTAAATCTCAAGATCTGATTAAACAACCCCACAAACAGCATCACCAGCTCCACTTATTAATAACCAGACTGACTTTATTTCTGTCAGACATCTACAGAAGATCTTATTGAGAATTAACTAAGGTTTAGATGTTGCTTTATTGTTTCAATTGAAGTAACCATGTTAGAGATGAGTGTTTGCTTTAGTTGGGCTCTTGACCCTTGACTTATGTGTTAGTTGTTTTTTTTTTTCCCCCTCTCTTTTTCTCTGGTTGTTTTAACCATGTGTTCATCAAACATATTTGTTACAACTCAAAAGCCCAGAAAAAATGATCAGTAGTTGATTGTTATATATTTATAATGACAATCATCTGTAAGTGAACTGCTCTCATTGAGAGTGAGCGTAGACTCATTGTGTGTCTAGTCTCTGATTAAGTGAATGTTATTGATTATAGTAAAAGCGATTCTAAGAGCCACTGGTTCTGTAACAGTCAGTTAATAAAGGACTTTCCAAACAGTTTGTCCACAAAAAGTTTTTCTCTATGGTAGCAATTAGAGTCACACAGACATCAAGAATCAGCTTATGAACCTCAACAATGGTGACCATTAAAGAAATTAAATAAAAAAAAATCATGCAGCAATGCATGCTGGGAGCCATGGATGAGTTTTATACTATGCTAGTACCCAGCATGCATTGCAGCATGATTTTTTTTTTTAAATGGTCACCATTGTTGAGGTTCATAAACTGATTCTTGATGTCTGTGTGACTCTAGTTGCTACCATAGAGGAAAACTTTTTGTGCACAAACTGTTTAGAAAGTCCTTTCTATTAACTGACTGTCACGGAAGCAGTGGCTCTTAGAATCACTTTTACTATAATCAATACAACATCCATTTAATCAGAGATTAGACACACAATGAGTTTATGTTCACTCTCAATGAGATCAGTTCATTTACAGATTGTCATTATAAATATATAACAGCCAACTACCGATCATTTCTTCAGGGCTTTTGAGTTGTAACAAATATGTTCGAGGAACACATGGTTACAACAGCCAAAGAAAAAGAAGCAGAAATAAAACAACTAACACAGAAGTCAAGGGTCAAGAGCCCAACTAAAGCAGACACTGATCTCTAGCATGGTTACTTCAAATGAAACAATAAATCAGCATCTAAACCTTACTTACTTCTCAATAAGATCTTCTGTAGATGTCTGACAGAAATAAAGTCAAGTGGAGCTGGTGATGCTGTTTGTGGGGTTGTTTAATCAGATTTTGAGAGATTTAATGTATTTTATTTCAGTTAATTTCATCTAAGGCTGTGGCTGAAGTCAGTTGAAGTAGTTCTTGGCCGTTTCTCAAACGGAAGGCTGCATCCTTCAGAGGCCGCATTTGTAGGCTGCATACATCATAAAGAAGATCTTATTTTAGAATATTAATAGTTATAAATTTGACCATTATTCTTAGTTAAGTGTAAATTATTGTAATATGCTTATGACTCGCAAATGTAATGCTCAGTTAACTGAAATAAACCAGGCTTGATGACGTATGCTGCCTACAAATGCAACCTCCGGAAGATGCAGCCTTCCGTTTGAGAAACGGCCCTTGTGTTTCTGTTTTTTCAGTGATTCTGTTTGTTAACAGCAGGTGTTCATCACTAATGCTCAATTAGCACTTAATTAATCACTTAATTACTTAACTGCAAGTTTTAAAACTTACATGGTTTCAGCCAAGGGGAATTGGTTTACTCAAACGGTTTGAGTTACCCTTACTTGTTGGGTTTTACAGTGTGGGATTTAACTTATTTATCTCATATAGAATTCACTTTGTTATCCATACAACATAACGTTAATATTACGACTTATAGGCTATCTGCACAAAATCCCCTGAATGCATAAATGAACGTGTCTGCTCGTCTCTGAATTAACTAATTTTATGGACGCGTTCTTCTCACAACCTGCAGAAACAGCATTTTATTATAATAGTGTTCTCATTATAATGTTATCTACTGTATATGACAGTCCCAGTCATAGTTATTAATATTATGCATTGTTGTTTGTAGTGCTCGCGCTGATAATCACCGTATAATGAAGCGCTTATTGCAGCGCAACTCAACCAAATGCATCTTACGAGATAAATAATATATACACGGAATATAAACCGGCTGAAATGTTTCTGATGTGTCTGAAATCACTTGTACCCTACCTGATCGAAAACATCCAGTCTTGGATTTGTGTCGTGTTAAAGATTTAAATCCCTGCCGCCAAGATGCCCCTCTGTCGGTCATGGGTTATGGAAAGTGAAACTTAAATCTATAGGGGTGGTTGGATTTATTCACGCACGTTAAAATATTTATTTAATGCTTCTTTCTTTTCAGATTCTTATTTACAGCATTATCATAATAGGCTTTATATGATCTTATTGGGAGAACAGTGGTAGTTCTATGTGAAATCAGACATTGAGCACCCCCATATAGCCAAAATGGCATGATCATAACACCTTTGTGAATATTGACTGTGAGATTGGGAGTCCAATCAAGCTCCTCCTAATCGTTGACTAAGTCACCCCTAATCTTTTATAACATTTTTATTTAGTTATTTATTTATTTATTTTTTATGCTCTATTCACCCAAATAAATTCAATTTGTCTTATATTTTGTCCATGAGTGCTCTTGCTTAATAATAAATGTTTATCTTTTAATTATTCAGTTGCCTGTAGAAATTATGTGTGTGATTTTTAATTGCCAGCCCATTTTAGGCCAGCAACATAATAATTTAAAAAAATAGTTAAATAAAGTAACTCAGCATGTTGGGTAAAAACATTTAACCAAGCCAGTTGGGTCAAAATAACCCAGCATGTGTTTTGTCCAATATTTACCCAGCACTGTGTTGCCAAATGACCCAAGTTGGGTTGTTTTTAACCCAGCATTTTTTAGAGTGTAGGTAAGTATTAAGGAGCATTGAACTGCAGCATTTATTCAGTATAGAATAGTGGGTATTAATGTTCCTGTAATGTCAACACCATGACAAATTGTTGAGATCTCTCGAAAGGGAACATCTCAGGGTGATGTATATAACCCGGTTTCCTGACAAGGGAACAAGATGCTGCACTGCGTTGCAACACTTCAGGCATGCTTGCACATCCTCCTTTAGACAATTCAAAGCCGATTACATTTTATGCGGATGAGCTTTTATAGTATGTCGGTGCACCCAGTCATAAGGCTGCCATAGCCAATCTGGATTTGCGTGTGCTTCAGACACCAGTTGCACTAAAGGTATTCCCACAGTGCCAACACCATGATGCAGCATCTTGTTCCTTTCTCATGGAATACATAACTTTGTCTTGGCCTGATTTTATTTGAAATTACATCACACAAGTTCTTCAATTTCACCTTGAGTATACCTAGGGCTTTAAAAGCTTTGGGAAACTCACTGAAAACAACGTAGGACAGCGTTTCTCATATGTGGGTGTCTCTGTAAATTATTCAAAATTTATAAAATATCTGGTTAGAATATTATGCCAAATAAGTAAAGTATATTTTAACATATTACATTTATAAGCTACTGTATAAGCTAGAGTAATGAGCTAAAAGTATGTAGCTAAATTGTAGATCTGCGTCATCTAGAGCAGACACATGCAAATGTGCACATAAAAAAAGAAAGGGTCCCAGGAATGATGGGATGCATTATGGACAGATTCATTGGAGGGACACAGTGGGCAGGTGGTGGAGGCAAGAGGTGGGGTATGTGTTTGGGTGGTTATGTGATTGAGTGGGCGTGTGGGGTTGGTTAGAGGTGGCTGCTGTCAGACCCCTGCTTGCTACGAGACCCCCTACAGCAACCCTGCCATCACACGGTCTATTTTTACACCCTCACAGGCAGCATGTAATTACACGGAAGCTGCAGGCACCGTAATGCCCCACGAACATCACACTCCTCTCCTTCTCTCCTCTCCAATACTGCCATGTAATCACTCCATATTGTTCCTGACCTGCAGTGCTGCCTCAGCCTCTTCCAGAGCAGGCCTTGCTGCCTCTAACTTCTCTTTAGCGATGGCCTTGTCAGCAGAGATGCTGTCCACTATGGCCTGTGCTTTATCTTTGACTTTCTGAACTTCGACTTTGACCTTTTCAGCAGCCTGAGCCTTCACAGTCACCTCCTTCAACACCTGAAACAAAAATGAGAAAAAAATGAAAACACTAATATCAATGTTGTAATACCTGCAGCATTTCATGCTATAATTCTGAGTCTAGTGCTGTTAATTTGTCATCCTAATGCTTCAGAGAACAGTATTGATCTTTAGTTAGCCTGTGACTGGGAGGCAGTTCTTTCACCGAAAGTATACTTTCAAGCTTTATGCAGCATGACGAATTTCATTTAGAAGAGAATAGAATGTAGTAGAATGCAACATTCCATACAGTCATGATGAAATAGAAAACAGAAATAGCAACAGATATTTTCTTCTGTATTGTGATGTACATCAGAGTGTAACAAACTATCGGAAAAGAGAAAACTGAACAGTTGGGACTTGGTTCTATGTATCGGTTGTTGATTGGATTTCGAGCTGTGTGTATAACACTCAAAAGTGGAGGTAGATGAATGCAAGCTTGCAGAGCCATGGTTTAAGCGGACTAATTGATTGGACAAAGTCCTGCATACATCACTGTTTTCAATGGAATGTCTAGTTATGACACTTTAATTAAACTTTACAAATACATAACATTAAAAAAAAATAAAAAATAAAGCCTATGCACTGATGAGTTGTTGACAATAAGATTTAGAACATGCATTTAGAAAAAAGTGATTTTTTATTTATTTATTGTTTTTTTGCCGACTATAGAGATAGCACATGCACATTAATCACAACAGCATTAATCAATGCAAACAGTTCATCTCAAAATACATATATACTGTATATATATATATATATATATATATCCCCATCCATATACTGCATAAAGAATTCACTGTGAATAATCATTAACAAATTGCACATCCCCTTGGACCCATATTGAATATTGCTTGTAGTGTTGGCAACCGCACATTTCTGGTTTAGTCCTCTCCTGGGGACACCTGAATCTTCTACCAAGAGATAGTAACTGAAAATCACTATGGAGAACTATCTTCTGAGCCTGTCTAATGAAAGACTACTAGTATATTAGCTGGAGAGAAGGACAGCAATCAACACAGATCTTCTTTAATAGATCATCAATGGCAGTTTTTGCAAGGTGAGATATCTGTGATTGTATCAGTTCTGACAAGTTACTGCAATAATTTGTGACGCAGATCTGATTCATTTCTGTAAGACTGTCAGAAACACTTAAATACCTAGGGCCATTGATTGTTAAAAGATAAAAATAAAATCAAAGTGTGTCAACATCTTGTGCTATGACAGCCATGTTTTTAAACAGTATTTCAAATTAAAAAGAGTTTAACTTCAACATGCTTGGAAACCCCCTGCTTTGGCGAAGTCTATAATGCCTTCAGATTCAGAAGCTGGGGTGACTGCTGAGAATTTTTAATGAATTCATCTAAATGAATACATCAAATTAACAGAAACTATAGAGGCCTTGAAAAGGGGAAAACAATATTTTTTACAATACAAACAGATTTACTGTCAAAATTAAATGAGATCTTACTTTTACCAGCAATACAATTAATTTGTGGTCAGATTTCCAAAAGCTATGGCCACAACCCACTGGGCATCCAGTGTTAGGTGTTTAGCCATGTGTTTAACTGTCAGTGGTTGTCTATGCACACTGTCTTATTAATTCATTATCATCCTCACCTGTTACCACTCTTTTTTTTTTTTTTTTTTGAACTGGATTAGATTGTGTTTTTACATTTATTCATTCATGAATAATCAATAAAAAGCTCCCGCTTGCACATCCAGTTTAGTTTTTATTTTTTTGCTTTTTTATTTCTTTTTCTTTATCATCGCTCTTTCAGATTTATATTTTGAAATGTTTTTCTTTTATTTTAAGTCTTTCACCATGGTGGTTTACCTTCAGTTTCAGTTTAGTTTAGTTTTTCCCTTTTTATTTTATTCATTTAATTTTTTCTCTCCAGTTTCCCCAACTTCCTGGCTGCTGTTCCCCCCACTGTCATCTCCCTCTCTCCTTCTCCCTGTCTCACCTGCCACCATTGCCAGCTGCTCCTCTGCCTCATCAAACGTCATCCCTATCCTCCTGTGCAGACTGCTCTCCCTTTAATGGCTGTGTGGACTTGATCCTGTCTAGCCCTTGTTTCTCCATGTCAAATAAATATAATTTTATCCTGCAACTTGAATCCTCCTCTCTTTGGAACCCTGACATCCAACAGTAGGAACACCTACAAGCAACCAACAGTACAGCGACCTGGCATGTGAAAATTGATGTCAGTATGAACAGTTTAAAAAGTCTGTGGAATAAAAAACACATCAGCTAGTGCAAAAGATGGGCAAATTTAGACCTGTTCTGCAGAGTTTAATTTCCATCCCTAATCAAACACACCTGCTTGTAATCTTCAAGCAATCCTAAAGACTTTGGTTGGATTTTTCAAGTGTGTTTGATAAGGGATGGAGCTAAAGTCTGATGGACAGTGGTCCTCCAGGAGCGGAGCTGCACATCCCTGATCTAGTTTAACCTGAAGAAGAGGCTATGCACTTCTGTCAATCTGAACAAGCTGACCTGCACAATATGTCATAAATGACTACAGGCCTGTAGTCTGTTATTTATTTTAAGGACAAATATCCTTTCCCTCGTTTTGTCCCCAGGACACAAACATGTTGATATTGGAGTAATAAGCCTTTGTACTCCCGTCCCTGTACAACAAACCTAGAACTTCAATATTGCCTGGAAATTTCATTTTTGGGATGATGACTCAAGCACTCAGTCGTGTACAGAATGAAGTGGACACACTCCTGAGGGGCCTTTGTTAAAATTGACCAGGACTTTGAGAAAGTTTTGTTGATCTTTACCAGCCAACTATGGTTAGAAATAATGAGTAACATTTTGAAGCAATCCGACTGAATAGAAAGTTATATTGGGAGGTACACAATCATTAACACATTTACCATATCAGCCTTCTCATTGGCTATTTGAAGTTCTTTCTCCTTCACCTCCAGTTCTTTGCTGAGGGCAGCAACAGACTCAGAGGCCTCCTTGAGTTTCTGAAGGCCGGTGTTCATCCTAATGAAACAATACACTTAGAAATGAAACTCTATGATACATGGTTCCAGACTCTAAAATTAATTTTTACAGAAAGTCAGGGGGGAATCCACTAAGAATAAATTGCGGCTAATGATAGTGCTGTTTATTTGCATGGACTAAATTAATTATGCAAATTGGGTAACAATACAAATGCACCCACAAAGTTCCATGCACAGCACAATATCAGATATTGCAGTAGGTTGTGGAGGATTGCTGCAATCTGGCGTACTTTGAGAGGATTTTATTGTATTACACCTCAGCATCCAATCTACCATCTCATTTTCTTGGTCACTAATACTACAGTAATAATACCAGGCAAACATATGCATAAAGGTTTTTGCATAAAGTGGAATCTGTAGATTAATTTACATAGAAAGGTGGCATGTTTGGGCTAAAAGGATTGACAATGTCTTTATTCAAATATACAAAGCGCAGCACTATTTCAACATGAGGTTTAGCACCTGGTTATAATGAGTTTTTTTTTTTTTTAGCTGCATAAATGCAATGCACAAAAGTGGCATGACACTTTAGTGAATCTTTAGTGAATTCACCCCTCAAAGTCAGGACATGATACATAATTTAAGCTCTTCTAATTCTGTCTCTGATTATACTGACCTGTCGGCGAGAGTCTGAACCTCTGAGTGTTTTTCTTTGTAGATTGTCTTGTAGTCATGGATGAAGGACAGGTAGGATTTGGGTGTGACATGTGTGGAACGTCGGTACCTCTGAAAATAATCTGCACATTTTTCTGCCACCCCATCCTGAAAAGAGCCCATGCACTGAACCACTTCCCCCTTGACCTCAGGAGTGCAGTCTATGTCATATATGGACAGGAAGTGCTCTGACACTGAGGAAAAACAAACAAACAAAAATATTTTTATTATTTCTTTGCACAATATGCATATAAACTGTTTATCTATCAATAGCTACAATCACATTCATTTTGCTATGGCTGATTGCTGAGATGCTTTTCTTGATTGTCTTTCAATGTTTAAATTATTGTTTCATTCTCAGCTACATTAACCCTCCAGCACTAACAGAGCAGACTGTTCTCTTAAATGTGATCAATTTAAATTGTTTGTGGAACATTTTGTGTCGTCCCTAAATTACTTGTTTTCTCCATTGAATTGTACAGGCACACACATTTACTCTGACAATGAATCATGGTGACTATTTTCAGAATAGACAATTAGCATGATAAGACCTTGGTTTGAGTGTTGATTTTTACAGGTAAATTTGGTCTGGGATTTGGGCGGTTTATACATTGTTTGTAGATGATGGGGCTCTGGAATAATTTTTATTTAATTTTTTTTTTATTCCACAAGCAGCATACAAATCACAAAAATGTCATTATTTTGTAGTAAATGCTTCACCAGTACCATTTTTTAAAGCTCCTAATGGTTTGGAACAGACTTTTCCCCCTGTAAATAAAATGCCCTTTTTTCCCCCCCTCTGCTGCAAGGGAGATCTAATATACAGTTAACTTGGAATTTACAGTTATAAATCTCTGGATGCCTCTGTGTACCCATGAAGCAAATGGGGTCAAATGGGGCCAAAACCGTTTGAAACAGCAGTATAATATTGCCACTATATCAAACCAATCTGCTCCATTCTAGTTTTTGTTTGATCCAGCACACATATTCGAGTAAATGCACTCGCTCAAAAAATGTGCTGCACATTTTAGACATGATATATTTTTAATATATTAGGGCATGAGAATCACCAGATTTTCGGGCTCCCCCTGGGTTATACTGATCCTTCACGGGTCTGACATATCAAATTACTGACCTGCGATCAGTGCATCTTTGGGCCAGCGGCTAAACCAGTCCATGGTGCACCCTGAAATGAGAGCAGGAAACTTCAAAGCTCGATTACGGAACCTCTCGCCAACTGGAGAGAAGCACAGAACCACGTGAAGGTTCTGCCTCACTCTGCTCATAAAATACTCATGTAGGTTTTCATTTGTGGGCGGTCGTCGTGGAAACTCTCGCTTCATGACTGGAATGAGGTCACTGATAATCTCGTCGATCTCATCTCGAGCAAACAGATTGGACACCTGTGGCAGAAAGAATATTTCACAGCTCATTAGATTAAACCTAGCCCTGATTTCTCTGGCAATTTACGACAAATGTACAATCTAGACAAAATGACACACCCGTGGGGATAAAATTATTCCTTCATTGGAGGGGAGAAGAGATTTAAATGTTCTTAGTCATTCTCTGAATCACTCAAGGGATAGTTCACCCAAAAATACAAAGTCTGTTATCATTTATTCATACTCATGTCTTTCCCAACCTGGAGTGCGTTTCCCAAAAACAACTATGGTTGCAAGTTTCGTCGCTACCAAGAGTTCAATGGAACTAACAACCATAGTTAGCTAACGATGCTTTTGGGAAACGCACCCCTGTATGACTTTCTGTCATAGACCACAGAAGACGACATTCTACAGACAGTGCTCTTTTAAATACAGTGAAGGTTTTATGTTGCATATTTTCTTGTTTGATGTCAACAAAAATAGCAACTGATTGTGATTCGCTATATCTGAATATTTGTAAAACTACACATATTCAAATAAACTAATGAGATTTCATTCAAAGTCGGTTTGTTTTTCACACATTTCTATCATATGGCATCAAGAGACTTGGAATACAGCTCATGAGTCATATGATTTTATGCTGCCTTGGTAGCCCCTGGTTACTTTATAGCAATGCATGGCAAAGAACAGCCTGAACAGTTTCTTCAAAACACCTCCATTTATGCTCCACAGAAGAAAGTATGTATTGTGGATTTGGAATGACATGAGGCTGAATAAAGGGTCTCAGATTTTTCATTATTTAGTGAATAATTCCTTTGAGGTGATCATATTCATTGGGAATTATTTATTGAAATGAATAAAAATAAATTCTCTCCAAGCCCTGTCAAGCTTTTAGGGTACATTAGAGTTGGGATCTTTGAAGCGTTGACAAGTATTTACTTGAGTTTATCACACTTAAACAAGTGTTTTATGTGTAATAGACCCCCTATTGTGACACAGTTTAGATATGAAGAGTTTATTTGCAAAAACAGATAACTCAAAAATCATGTTTTTTATTGTTATCATGTTTTTATTGTGTTAGTTAGCTGTATATTTTATTAGTTATTTTTTAACCTAATCAAAATAACCCAACTGCAGTTTGAGATGAATTAGAATGCACAATGAAAAAACATGATTTTTGAGAATGGTTAAAAACTGAGTTATCTGTTTTTGCAAATGAACTCTTCATATCATGGCAAAATGCAAGCCTGTATAGACCTTTTGTGTCAGAGAAACAAATGCACAGCCATCTTTAGAATTTTGTCTTTGAACTTTTTTTTACTTTTAACGGTTTTTGCAGTAGCTCTATAGCATCACTGCTGAAGAGTAATAAACTGGTGAAGTGGATTTAGTTAATAAAAGCAAATTACCATGAGATAAAAATCCCGGAGTCTGTCTCGTCATGTCCTCTAAAGACTCATCTCGCTGTTCTGCTCTCTTTTCACAATCTTGGATAATAACTTGCGCTAAACTCCATTTGTTATTGCCTCTGTCTTCCACATCGACACATCAGTCTCGCCTCATAAGTTTCTCAACTAAACCCTGAGATCCTCAGTATAACCGAGAGCTTGTGCGTTTCATTAATATTCTTGAGCAGGGCCATCTCTCCCCAGGTCCTCGAGTGCTCTTCTCCTGTGCAGTCAATTCTCTTTATGTACTTAACAGCATGATTAATGAAATAACAGCCTTCACCAAACCCGGCTGACCAAAAACCTTTCTAAGACTTTATGACTGCTTAAAAAACCCCAAGAGGTGCACCCTGTAGTTTAAATGATAGCCAATTATTCTCAAACCCCTTTATTTATTCAGTAATGGTGAGAAAGACACATTGGAACATAGTGTTAATTAAACACATTTAGTAATTTGTAAAGCTTTTTATTTTTCCTGGTAGTTATTCTCTGACTGTCTTCCCTATGGCTACCTACTCTCTCACTTCCTCTTTCTTGTAGGCCCACATGAAATCTTTTCACACAGATCTCTGCAGATTGTTCTGCTGATTTCCACAGAATTTGTATTTCATAACATATACCCTATGAGTTTTTTGTTTATTAAATATTATGTTAACATGATTGTTTTTTTCCCTACCATAATAACAATACAACAATGTCAGCACAAAAAAAAATCTACAAGTTTCCTTCAATCAGGGAGTTGGTTAAGATGTGATTAACAAAGTAAGTCACAATGAGCAAATGAGTTATTTATATTTTCACATTCTCCATTAAAAGACCTTAAAAATGATAATTTGTTGGAATCGAACGAAAAATGACTGAGCTACATCTGTTTGAAGTCGACAGAGTCGGCAAACTCAATTTTGAGAAAAATCGAGTAAAATAAAATAAAAAATATATATAAAAATTGAGTTAAATAATAATTACTATATTAATTATCACAACATAGCAATTTTTATTTTATCTTTGTTATTATAAATAAGAACAGATGCAAAAAAAAAAAAGAAGCAAATATCAAAAAAGCAAATACTGCATTACGGTTTGCATTTTATATCTAAACCAAAGAATTCAAGTAAGACAAATAATCAAATGTAAAAATGTATTTAGTGTGTTCATTACAAATAAATTGATATTTAAAACTACAAAAGCAGTTCAATCAAGATTAACATTAATTAGACTAATGCACAGATCTAATATAATTTTACACATCAGATGTTTTTCTCCAACAGTTCCCCAAACATTCACTTAAGACATAACAGGTTATGTTTGCATGAATAGCCTACTTAAATACTGTAATTCTGTGTATATGTGTATATTTATCAAGATTGCGAGTTTTTATGGGGGGCGCTTCAGATGAGAGTCATCCCGACAAGTGAGAGGAGAAAAGATACTCCTCTCAGAAAACGTACAAATAAAGATCATTTTAGATGTTTAATTACTATTCGGAGCATTGGGATCGCTAGACGAAGGCTTAATGAACTTATTTTTGTGAAAATCTCAAATTCGGCTAAAATCTGCATTTTTTTGTTTTTTTGCGTGCAGCTCATAATTAGCCCATGTGCATTTCAACTCATTTTGCCAGCACGGGTCACAAATGATTGTTTTGATGAAAAGAAAGTAAATTTAGGTAATTGCAGAATATGGGCCCCTGTCCCAATCAACTTAACAATCTATTATTATTATTATTATTATTATTATCGTAACACTTTATTATAAGGACCAATTCTCATTATTAACTAGCTGCTTATTAGCAGGTCTATAATTAACATATCGGCTGTTTATTAGTACTTATAAAGCACATATTCTGCATGACCATATTCTACGTCCCCAATCCCCCCAATACCTAAACTTAACAACTACCTTACTAACTATTAATAAGCAGCAAATTGAGTTTATTGAGGCAAAAGTCATAGTTAATGGTTTGTTAATGGTGAGAACTGGAAATTATTTTAGTTTAAGATTAAGCTTAGTCAGGACAAGAGTCACAAGAATATTATACTCATGTGACCTGTCTCTTTCAATAAATGTAATTCTAAATAAACAGTTTGTCTATTCAACTTATCCCTCTTTCCACCTTCAGCTCTGCAGAAGTGCAGTGTTCTCCCCTGAGGTGCGGTCATGTTAATGCAACACCTCCTCAATGCTGCTCTGTTAGTTTCAGCGTGATGGATGAAATCCACAACAAGTGAGTGCAGCCAATGCTCTCTGGCAGGTGTCACATTCCAGGACGCAGAGCTGCCATTTTTTTCCCTCTTTGACAAACCCATCTGTCTCTCTAATATGAAGCAATGCATCTCGTGCCTCGCAGATCCCATTTATTTGTGTGTCATTACCACACAGAATGAGCTCTGTAATTTGTCAGAGGGCAGGGTGACATACTCCCTTTGTTTATTTTCATTATGGCGCCTCAGGAAATCTGACTTATTTGTAGTGAAATAAAGGTTGAGTTATTAGGGGGACATACGTTGTAACCTTGGAACACATGTAGCTTGGCTATTTTAGTGTGTGTTCTAAAAACATCATGAAATGGCTCAGAATGGATGCTGTGGGGCTTGTGGGGGAGGGTGCTTCTATAAGCATGATGCCAGAATGGTTGTCTGACCTCTCCTGATGAAAGGACGTTGTTCATGTACTCCAGAAAGGATTCATCCTTGATCTCGTTGTCAGTGAAAATAAAGCTGATGCCTTTGCCCTGTTGTCCGGCAGTCCTGTACAATCCCTTCAGGTCCTCCATCAGGTTGAGTGTGTTGTAGGAACTAAAAACACAGCATGCAAAACAGCAGTCTTTATTCCTCTGGCAGGGTTTCCCAAACTGGAGTTGATAAAAAGCTATTAATTCATTCATTTAAAAAAAAATTTAAATAATAATAATAATAATAATAATAATAACTAAAATAAATTGTTTTAAAAGAAAAACTAAATCAAATGTTTGCTAAAAATATATTTGATCTGTTTACATGTCATGTGACCGATAAACAAACATAAAATAATCATGAACATGCAAATGTGTTGTTAAATTATTAAAATATTAACTTCAAATCACAGTGAACAAGTAATATGATAAAACATTTATACAGTTTTTTATATATATATATATATATATATATATATATATATATATATATATTAATTTCTTATAATTACATTTATGTTTGTTTGTTTTTTGTATGAATTTAAACTTTTATGAACTCAAAATAAATAAAAATCATAATCATTTATCATTTAACATTAATGAAACCTAGCTCATGCTCAATTTTAGATTAAATTGCACACTTTTCTTCTTGGCCTACTTCCTGCTGTGTTTCTTTTTCTGAACATATGAAACAAATCGAAATTATGTATTTTATGCATTAATATGATTATTATCACAATTACTTTATTACACAGTATATGCATTACTGCAATTCCAATTCCTGTATTACAATGTTGCCATAAAGCATTCATGTTCTCAATTTACTGTCAAACTGTTAAACAAAGTTGATCTGTAAACTAAAAATTTATTTAATTATCATGCTGTAGATGCAACATGAATTTAAATGTATTATAAATGTATAGAAAACAGCAGTCTGAGAATCACTAGTGTCTTCCCTGTAAGGATGACCCCAGAAACTTGGAGGGAAAAACAAAAGACAAGTGGCTTAAAAGCAACATAAAAAAAAAAAAAAAATGCTGTCAATGCCCTTAAGAATGCCCTTTTAATTCCAGCAAGGTTTTTTTTTTTTCTTAGCAAGTGTTTTGTGTATAGCGAGAAAGTGAACAAAACTGACATGTTGCCTTTTTACAACACTGTACTAAACAAAGATGGTATTGGGTGTAAAAAAGACTGCCTGGAATTGAGAATTGTGAGCAGCTTGTGTTTTGAAGGCAACCATGTGAAATCCATCTGTTTTCTCTGGGGACTCTCACATCCAGTCTGAGATCAACACCAGATTCATTCATATCATTTTCGAATATAAGTGGCAATGAAAAACACTCTCCAAATATGAGTCAAACTGCCAAAGGCTTGCTACTATCATTACAAACGCAAACGAAGAAAAGTGCTGTGGAATTACAGGAGGCCACTGGCAAAAATATTCCATTCCACAATCAGAAAACGATTCCCTCCAAACAGAGTCAGAAATAAGCCAATATAAAAAAAAAATCACTTGAGAGATGGCTCCCTGTTTTGTTTTTTTTTTGTTTGTTTGTTTACATACTTTAATGATTAGTGGATATTTCCACTTTCAATTTTACCACTGAATTATTAATTGAATTTGAAGACGGGTCTGAATTGAAAATGTCCAGTCTCGTTGTCTGAATCAGACTGCACAGTTGACTGGATATATGTTTTGTCCTCTTTATAGTCTGCAACAGCAGAGCTGAATTGGAAAGTGAAGGCCAGGACACACTTATGCACAGATACCATCTACTGGAGCACAACTAAACTGCATTACACCAGACAAACTGTGTTTTTAATTTATATTTCATTAGAAAAATCAACGATAGGGGGAATGGTCAAAAGATTTTGCAAACTGGTGTCAATCACATGAATGCTGTGCCATGATTCAGAGCAACAGTAAAGAAAAAAAGAAAACAATGGCATAAATTAAATTCATGGCTACAATTTGTTCAGTCAGTAGTATTGGTGTTATTTTAATAAGCTAATATATTTGTTTTTGTTTTCGTAATTATTGGCTTTTGGTAAAAGGGAAAAAAAAGGAATACAAAAACACTGCTTTAACAGTGACACATGTTTATTACTGTGCTATAACTATGTTATGAACTAAGTTATTACTGTGTAATAAAAAGAGTTGCATTGTAAAGATTGTCTAGACATGTGACTATGTAGATCTACTACTCAAACAACAGGAGACAGATGAAATTTCCTCTGTCTCCCTGGAGGGGAAAAGTGAATTTGAATAAAGAGGCTATAAATGATTGAGTATGTGAAGGTGACTCACCGGGTGAGTGTAATCTGGAAAGTCTTGTAGCCAGCGATGAAAGATGCTAGTCTTGTCAGACTCTGTTTTCCAGAACCCCCTACACCAACCAGTAGCGCATTTCCCCGAGGGGTTCTGATGATCCGAGAAATCTGGGGAAAGAGTGTGCAAGAGAGAAAAGAGGGAGAGACAGATGCCACCTCATTACCATGCAAAACGTTTATACACACACTTTACATAAAGAAACTCAGAGCACTTATTTGTACTCTTCTCCAAAGTAGGACATGTGTAGGTCCTGTAATCAGCATGGAAGGTACATTGGAATCATCTAAATTTCTTGTGAGCATTTCTTTTTCTCTTTCAGAGAAGGATGCTAATATCTTATAACAAGGTTATTCTTTTTAGTAGACAGATGAATTATTGAAATCGTTTTTTTCCCCCTTGAAAACATGATAACAAGTGCAGAATTATCAAACTGGCCAGCGTTCGACCCCGATGTTAACATGCTGCCAATACAGAGATACAAGAAACATCAGTATTGCATAAGATACTCAATGTACCTTAACCAGATGAATCATGGCATCCCTGAAGAAGACCATATCCATGCCTGCTCCTCTGATGCTCTCGTTATAATGACTCAAAAACATGTTCAGCCTCTCCATTAGACTATCAAAGGATTTGATGGGCTCATATACTTTTGGCATGTCGAAATCAGTTTCCTCTGGCTCTTCACCTGTATATAACACAATACGTCAGTCCTAGATATTTCATTTCAATTCAGAAGAAAAGCTGCCAATCAACTCTCTACTGCACACTTTATGAAAGCAATGTATTTCTTGTATAAATTGAAAATCAAATTAATACAAATTATATTTGGGTGTGTCCTTATTTGGCATGTTCAAAGTCCTTTTAAGGCAATTCAGATGATGACCATCTTGGTTACACCCAAAAGCAGTTATTTTTTACTGATATCAGCATATAAAAAAAATATTTAAAAAAACAGCAAAGAAAAGAAAAATGCTACTGAACAAATTTATTACACTAAACATTAGCAGAAGTTAACATAACTGGATCATTTAACACTATATATATATATATATATATATTTTTTTTTTTTCAGTAGCATTTTTCTTCTTTCTTTTTTTCTTCTTCTTTTTTTTATATGCTGACATCAGTAAAAATAACTGTCATTTATTTTGGATTTGGATTTGTTTCTGATCATTACCTGTGGCCTCAGGTGCATCTCTGAGAAAGTCCACAAAGTAGGAATCCACCCCAAGATCCACCACCATTCGTTCTTCTTCTCCAAGCTCTTCTTCCACTAGCTTGGCCAGCGTGTAGTCAAACCAGGCCACATCCTCTGGGGCAGTAAACCGGTCGGCAATCACACGTTTGCATTCATGCTTCCACAGCCGCAGTAATACCTGGACCAATATATTATACAATTTTTTTTTTTTTCTGTTTAATCGATGTAGGGTTTCATTGAACGAGTACTGGAACCAAAAATGTATTTGTTCATTTGTCAGATTTCATTTGACATTTGTTTACATTAACATTTTATTCCATTAACAGTTAATCTGAACATATGTATTGCTAGTAACTGTATTCATACTAAAATGTGATAAGAGTAAAGAAAGTGGTAATAGTAAAAGTAGAATCATTAATGAATTTAAGGAATCTGTTAAGGAATCAGAATAATTAAGAGTAATCACAATCAAACGCCATAAAAGGATGGATGGATGGATGGATTTACATTGCTAGATGTGTGTTAAATTGCTTAATATGGTGTAATAACTGTAATTATGTCATTTCATTCAGATTGTTCACTGAGTATCTGAATAAGAGCAGACATACAGTTCCACTCACATCTGACGAGCTGATGACCTCTGCAGTCACGCTGAGCATTCCCTGCCAGATGCGGGAGAGGTCACGCAGGTTAAAAATGTAGTGGAAGTTGGCGGGAGTGGGCAGCATTTTAACCTTTGTCAATTGCCATAGTCTTCGGGTCAGTGGAACAAGCCTGACCACTGTGTTGCGTACTTCTTCTGAAAATCCCCGATGGGAACAGTAATGACCGGAGCCTATCACGCCTGGAGCAGAAAAAGATACATACAGCATATGAAAGTGAATGAGAAAGGATTGCGGTTAGCAGACAGGTAATTCACAAAAGTGAAGGACAGAATGAGCAAATGTGGCCTTTATGAATGACAGAATACTGAGCTGAATAAGAATGACAATAATTTACACAAATGACAATATTACACACATATCGAGACTGCAGGCAAACCTGCATGTGAGCATGAAATATCATTTCAAAAATGGTCAATATAAAGATGCAGACCTTCAGGCAGAGAGAGAGAGAGAGAGAGAACCACTAACAGAAACCCATAGTCAGAATCAATAGGCAATTACAAAATCGGTTCTGCTTAAGCAAATCTGTTGACAACCTTGACCAAATTAAATGAGATGTGATAAATCATATTTCTCTGAGCCAAGCCAAGAAGCATGTTCCACATACTTCTTTTGTTTTTTTGCCTTTTATAACATATCAAAATGCATGTCTAAATAGATCTGTGAAAATTCACCAAACAATGGTAAAATTGTGAAATTTTAAAACATACTTTATGCATGTCCTATAGCTCTATAGTTAAAGAACAGCTAAGATTAGAAGGAAACAATGACACAACCACAAAGAGCAAAATACTACCATATTTAGAATAACATTTCAAATTGGACTGAATTTTGCAGTGTGCTTAATATTGATGCATAAAGACTGTCTGTGACTGCATGTTATTGCTACAATTTTGACAGAAAGGGGTGAAACAATTGTGCCTCAAATTGACCTTCAGATCTTCAGCTTTTTTTTTTTTTTATAACTATTATCCTAAAGTAATAGATTTTTACTGTTTTGCAAATGGCAGACAATGATACTAACCAAAGATCTTGTCTATGGAGGCATTGGAAGGAAGAGAACAGTTGAAAATAGAAAACTGTCTCTTCAGTCTCTGGGGGATGTCATTTCGTCCCCCTCCAGGGTGGATCATAGCCGCCAAGAATTGGACATCCACAATGTTGGTGAACTCTCCTGGTTTCTCCAGGTTAAAGAAGCCATTTTGCTCCATCAGCTGCCGAACTATCTCATTGGTGACCTGTGAAGAAAGTAAATGGATTCTGTGAATATGTTTCTTTGTTCAAACTTTGCAAACAGAGTCCACATTGAGAGAGTAGATGGTTTAGCACCTAGGAATTATGCAAATCAAGCATTTTGATTTATAATAACAATTTATTATATCGTAATTTAATAAATGACTGCAGACATGTCTGAGGGAAAATGTACACAAATGTCTCCTTTAAACCATAATGTCTATAATATATATATATATATATATATATATATACATACATACATAATGTCTAGTATATAATAATGTCTACCACCTGCTTTGCAAGGGGGGAATACGTATATAAATTGTACAAGGCAGATAATGCTGCATTTTGGGAATAATAAACCCAATTCCAATATAAAAGAGGATATTTGCACTGAATGACACATAACTTCATTTTAATACTGTATGTCTGCAATAGAGGTTAGGTGCTTAGTGAACAGGATGCAAGATTTCATCTTGAAACTGTTTAATGAATGAATGAGGCATTTATATAGCGCTTTATTGTGTATTTCTGTACATTCACCTGTGCTTCTTGGGAATGAAACTTTACCACATAAAGAAAAGTACAAACATACAAATAGTGGTTGTTACATCCTGCAGTTAAAAGCAACTATTTAGGCAGCTTTATCGTATGCAGTTTCTTACCTGGTCACCCCACTCATTGATCACAGGCATATTGATGTCATCAATAAAGATGGACATTTTCTTCCCTGCCGGAGGGCCGTAAGTGGTTCCCATTCGTTTATCTACATAACTCTCCACAGAACGCTAAAATGTTCCAGACAGCAAAACAATCATATACATGAAGATTACTCACAAACACATCAAACAGCTACTCATAAATTAGGAAGCACAGATGAGATTTGGATCAATAACGCAATAGTCAATAACGAAGCAGGGAATGTGATGGAACCATTAACCAGGCTGAATAACCCTTAACATCTGAGCCTGGGGAATGCTATGCACACTGATGCTTTCAGGTCCTGTTGGGTTTCTTGGTGTTACATTAGGCCAAAAGATAACGCTTTCTATTAAACCTGTAAATACAATGTAATGCTGTGTGTTCACACATATATTTCATATCATTCAAAATTGTGGTCGTTAAGCTTTTTTGTTTTTTTATGTGTTTTTGAGCTGCGTTTATTTGATCAAAATACAATAAATATTATGAAATATTATATATACACAATCCAAAATAATATGGTAAATATACAATTCAAAATAACTGTTTTCTATTTTAATATATTTAAAAAATAGCATTTATTCCTAAATAATGTATTCCTGTGATGACAAGCCTGAACTTTCAGCCACCATTAATCCAGTCAGTGTCACATGATCCTTCAGAAATAGTTCTAATATACTGTAAACAGTGATAACCGATAACCTGTGACTGTTATTTCTTATAGCTATTTCTACCCGATTTAACCCATACAATTTAGTAAAAAACAGTTAACTTAGACCATTTTAAGTTAACATTTAGTTTTTTGTTTTTCGTCAGTGTATGCTAAATTGGTGCTCAAGTAACTTAGAGTTGAAAATGGTTGTATAATACATTTTTGTGAAAACTGTTATGCTTTTTCCGGATTCTTTGATAATTGAAAGTTCAAAAGCATTTATTTTAGTCTTTACTGTCACTTTTGATCAATTTAATGCATCCTTGCTGAATAAAAGTATTAATTTCCTACATTTATACAGTATATTTATAAATTATATTAACTAAATATTTTTTCTACCAAAACGATTTAAAATGCAGTGCAGTTTAGCAGTTTTTTATGCTTTGTGTACAAATAAATACCAGTGACATAGTATTTTGTCATGCTACATTGTTATTTGAGCCTGTTCTCCAACAAAAAACCTATATTTACATTTTAAAGTTAAGCGCCCTCTAGCGTACATCGTCATGAAATGACGTATGACTGTCATTACCAATCAAAATGCGTGTTTATTTAAATGCAATGTGTGGACTTTTTACACCGATCTCACGGTAATTTGTACATATTTTACTAGGTGGCTAATTCGTACGAATGACCACACCTAACCCCACCCCTAAACCTACCCCTTACAGAAATCATGCAAAATCATGATTTTTAGTGCACATTTTATGAGCGCGTGCATTCTCTGGGACCGAACCCATGATCGCATGATCACATGATTACATATCATCGTATAACGCAATGCTCTACCAACTGAGCTTACACGAAACCCGAATTATAACGCAGATAAAAGAGTACAAAACATTAATAAGAAAATGTCCTGTTGCCGATAGGAGCACAATTGTAGTATACGCTCTGATGGGCCGTATTTCAGGGATTTGGACAAACGACCTATACGGGCGTATTGGTTGGAGGACAGGTTGTGTTATTTATATATTAAAAAAGGCATATTCCTAAAAAAAGCTACACTACTGTAAAAAGAATTGAGCTACTTTCTTGGTACTAAAATGTAGTTACTGGCATAATTACTTTTAGTTAGTTAGTCCCCAACAGTGATATGTATTAAATTTATATTTCATTATAAATGTATTACAACACTTTGCATGCATGTGTAGACTTCATAGAAAGTGTTACCCGAATACCTGCTGATAAAAGACAAAGACAGCAAAATACTGAACATGTTTTGGGGGAAAACATTGTCTTTATATACCTGAAACATAAGAGGTGTGGTGGCAGAAGAAAAGTTGAGACTCTTGGCAGTGTGGGACTCTGGGTCATATTTAGACAAGTAGCCTTTGATGATGACGGTTTTGGCAGTGCCCTGCTCTCCTATCAAAAGCACAGCCTGAAACACATGAAGAAAACATGAGTAGACTCCAGAGAGGGCGACCATCTGTCCTTGTGTACAGCTAATCATAGTGCTGGCAGCACAGGAAAAGTCTTGATGACAAACAAAGTAGCTATCCATTTAAACAAGCCTCACTCAGAGGAATCAATAATGCAGAGCTACAGGGTCTCATTGTTGAGAACCTACACTTTATAATGATTTTATAAGATCCAGAGGCTTTTATAATATGATCTACAATTGCAGTCCAATTCTCAAAAACACAGATAACCCTAGTCCACCAAAATGATGCTTGTTCATATGTCAGAGCTGGTGCTAACGAGTGTCGGGAACTATGTATTCTAACAAACATAGAACATTGCAGTATTTTAATAATTAATTTTAATGCTAGTTTTGAGAACATATTTTAACATCCTAAGTAACTGAATCAGCATCTTTATCATACTATATGCTCCCAATTGTAGCCTACATACCGTAACACATTGCTTGTCACCATTTCTTGACAATATGAATATGCAACAGGCAGATAAATGTGACATGCGATACATTACAAAAAGCTTTATCAATATACACAAAATAATGAATGTGTCAGTGCTCTGAAAGCAAAGGTTTCAGAATTAAATTAAAGTTCTTGCATCTCTCAAGTAAAAACTTGCTGTAACTCGAATTCGGCCTGGTGCAAGAGAAACAATGTCAATTAGCATCACTGCTACAAATCTGTGTTGTAAATTGCTTGATGCACCCAATTTTGAATGTTAAACAAAAGCAATATTGAATGTAATAGCAGATAGGGACAATTATCCATGCATAATGAATACATAATGGACCTTTTCCTCACATAGTTTTATCATTTATTCTGAACCCTTGGAATAAAATGCACAAAACAGTGGACGACGACAATGATCGGTTTATGGTGCGCAGCTGTCCCACAGCAAACAAAATAGGCGATGATTAATTTATGACTCATACTTTATTCATACTTTAGTAAAATGATGTAATCCCTCAAAACAAGGGAGCAAGCTTGCAGCAAGTTGTCATTTAATCTTGCAAAACGATGCAGTACAAGAAATGGCTCTCACCTTGCCCTGCTTTGCAATGGTCTGGATGAGAAAGTCAGTGCGAACATTGTCTACATTGGGCACCAGTATGGATCCATACTCCGGTGTGGAGTCAGGTGGGTAAATATACTCTTCCACTCTGGTATTCCAGTGAACCCAGTGGCCTGCAAAAGATACAGTTAAATTTCCATTGTCAGCACTCTGAATAGAGCATCATGCAAGTGCCTTCATTAAAATTCCAGAACGAAAAGCCAATGTGTTCTATAATTAAATAGGGTTATTATCCCTGGTTCTGACTCACAAGTGGAGTTTTTGGCATGAAAATGCAAGGGCTTGGAAACTTTATCTTGTTTAGACATGAATGCTGCCAATTAGCGGTCTATTTGAATTGAAAAGTGTAAAACATTTTGCTGGCAAAATTTCTAAATAACCTTGTGAACCAGAGACTTTTGGGTCTAAGCTATTTTGTTATATTCTTCAGCTGTGAAAACAACAAGTCAACCTGGAATGTATATTGTGGCCCACCAAAACCACCCAACAAAGACAGAATCAATTTTAAACAAAACTGTCTTGAGACTACAGACTTCACTATTCTCCATAAGTCCAAATTCGCCTCTCTATACAAAAATGTCAGAGAAACTCTGCGTTTTTTTATATTGATTAGTTAATAATTGGCCTAATTACTTCAGATAAATGTCAACAGCACCATAATTGACAAAGATAAATGTATTGATTGATGGTTGCAAAAATAAAGCAAATGTAACATTGGGGAGAAGGAGGTGTGTAAGTGTATTAGATACCATCATTAGTGACGTAAAAGTCGAACATAGTGTCCTCGCTGTGGGGAGGGATGCTGGGAAGGTCCAGGCGAATATTGTCATGGTGACGGAGCCATCTCTCTAATTTCATTCGATCATCCAGTTCCAATAGGGCTCCCACACTCCACATCAGAGCAAAGACATACAGACGCTCCATGTGCTCACGAGACAGCTCCCCTCCCTGCTCCTGATGGGTTACATAATCAAAACTCTGTCAGAGCACACAGGCCTGATATTTATTTATTTTTATTTTTTGCACAATAAACCAAGAGAACAGATATTATGCTTGATCAAATATATCCAAAAAAAAAAAAAAACCTTTCTAACAAAAAATCTAACTATACTAAGTTAATGTTTTTCTACTTTTCTAATATATTTTAAAATGTAATTTATTACTGAAAGCCGTTATGCTGCTTAATAGCATTTTAATGAAATGTAATAAAAGTAAAATAAATGAAATGAAATACAATTTTCAGGATATTTTCATGAATATAAAATTCAAAACATGGCATTTATTTGAAATAGAAATGTTGTAGAAAATGTAAATCTTTACTGTTACATTTGATCAATTTAATGTGCCCACGGTGAATGTATTAATTAATTTATTTTTTAAATATATATTTTCAACAGTAGTGTATGTTAATGTAACCTACACCATCTCCAATAAAGCTTATTTTATACATAGCAGCTTAGCTAGTATGTGCAAACTACAATAATACATTTGACAAGGGTGTTGTAAGCTACTTCACATGCAAGAAGGCTAGCCAATCATAACAGATGTCATTTAATTATACATATCACACCTGTAATAAATAAATAAATAAAAGCCTGTTTATTTCTAAAGGTCAAAGAGAAGGTGCATGTAACACTAAATTGTGATGTTTGAAGTTTTGACTAAGTAGATTTCACAAGGCAAACAAAAAAAATGTAGACTAGACTATGTCCGCTTTATGATAAATATGGCTTCTTTTATGTAAAATAAAGAAAGGAAAAGACGCTTCAATCTGCTTTCATAAACAAATACAGTTCAGGCCATGAAGTTAGGCATACATGTTTCTTTTCGACAGCCCGAAGTGTTAATATTCTTCAACATTCAATTCATAACAATATTTTGACTTTGTCTGTGTTATGGTCCTTGACAGAAATGTCACATAATCATTTGTAGGTTGCATTGTTGGGGCTCCATACACATTGTGCAAAAATAAATTACATCAAGCCTAAAATGCTTCTGAAGGTTACAGGTCCTTTTCTATAGAGCCAGTGGGTATAATGTATATTCAGCTCATGTATAATTGAGCTAGAATTCTCACAGAATGATAGCGTGGTGACAATAGGGCTGTATAATGTGTATCTCTAACTAAATGCTTTACGAATGACAGTGCAAAAGATAATGTGTGACATTTCCTGGGAACAATTCATCCTAATCATATTCATGACTTTCAGATAAGGGAAAATCTGCATGGGTCAAATATCAAAATGACATGTACTGATTAAAATTGGTCAGGAATTAAGCTTTTTCTGCTTATATTGCATCTAATAATAATAACAATAATAAGTTGACATATTTGATAAAATATTTCAATTTGATGAAGACCACAGTCAAGATAAGTCAAATCTCACTGCATGAAATGTAGTGAAATGGTATTATTTTGCAGTTTTGTGGGAAACAAGGTTGCTAAGTGCTAGGAGTGTAAAGGGTTTGGGGTTAGATAAAAATATTATAGGATATAGTGCCAAAAGGTCATAACTGCAGTCTTCTAATTGGTGACCCCTGATACATAGTGTATGCAATAAACCACTGGACTAACAGCTCTGTTCTTTAATGACAGAAGCTGAAGTTTAAAACACTTATTTTTGATTGACAAGTTAGTAGGCTTTCATTGTTGCAAAATCTGGGTTAATGAGGACTACAGCTGTTGAATCACAACCTTGGGCTGAATGAGTCCTTGCAGCATGTTTATGCACTGCATGATGATGAAGGCCTCCAGCATGTCCATTTTATACTGCAAAGATTGGATACTGAACCGATAGAGCTCAGGAAAAGAGGAGGAGAAGAGGTCCCTCAGGACCACCCCTTCCTGAGGGGAACGATTCTTCAGCCAGCCCTAAAAGCACACACACAAACACACAAATGAAAAACATGTTAGGAAGGACACACAGAGTGGGAGATAGACATCCGCACACGGAAATTAAATGAAGTATCCTTTAGAGCTCAAAAATAGTTTGTCCTTCTTCTCTGTCTTTTTCTGGCTCTCCCTCATTTACTCTTCATCCATTGAACAGTTGAACACTTTGAAGTCTGTTATAAAGACAGAGAGAAATGCCTTGGGGATTTTAGACTCCATTAATTCAGAGTGGAGTATAAGGAATAACTAGCAGAACCACTGGTTTCTATATTCAGGGTTCTGCAGATGCCTTTCTTCACTTCTGTGATGCAAATGTGGAGGGACTTATTTGTAGATTTGTGTCCCTCCACTGAAAGTCCATTTCCCCTAAAACTTTGATGGTTCAAAATACATTCAAATCTAGTGATTTAATATAAGTTCTGAAGAGGCATTATTGAATCATATGATGAAACCAATGACCGAAAGCTTTATGGGTTTGGATTGACATGGGGGTGAGTAAATGATGAGAGAATGTACATTTTTGGTTTTAACTAACCATTCAGGTCAAACACAGAACAGAATAGAATAGTTTACCAATAAATTAAAATTCGATCATCAGCTGCTGACCCTCATTTTGTTTGAAACCTGCATGATTCCATTTATTTATTTATTTATTTTATTTTTTTAATTTTATTTTTTTAATTCAAGGAATATACTGGAATCTCTTTTGGTGTAGCTCCCAAGTCTCTTTCACCCTTAGGCTAATTTAAAACTGCACTTCAGAGTGTTCATTGTGGTGTCTTTTGACCAATTTTGTAGTAGATTTTCGGTTAACCTAAATTTTGGTCTGATCCTCATTCTTCTTCTTCTTCTTCTTCTTTCCTTTTTAGAGCTATACATTCACTTAGACTTGAAAATAAATATCTAAATATCTCATTCTGTTACATGTAAAGGGAAAAAAGTCAATTAATTTTCAGTTCCACTTTATATTAGATGTCTTTAAAGCTGCAGTCCGTAACTTTTTTTGGTTAAAAATGATCCGAAATCAATATTTGAGCAAGTACATAACCAGCCAGTGCTCAAAACTATTGCCTTACTTTGTAGCCCGATTCACAACTGTTATCTTATAATAATGTTTTCTAATTTGAGTGGTACGGGTAGGTTTTCGCAGGAAATTCGAGCATGGCACTGCATCATTATGTCAGGTCTGTAAACATAAAGAAGTTGTCCCAGCTAGTAGGCTATCCTATGTGAGGATCCTGCAGGTGGCGGATCGTTTAGCCTTTTCTCACAGCAGCTGGAATAATTAAATGTATCATTTTGATGGCATGTTGTAATCCAGAAAGTATTATGTGTTTATGAAACACATGTGAATGAAATTAAATTATATTCCAGTTTTAAATGTGCTTCTGATTACAGGTAGCCTGAGTTTACACAAGATTTGTATTTTAAAGAAAACCAGTTCGAAGGAGCATAGTTTGCTTTTGGGTTAAAATAATTTCTTAATATGAAATTCGAATGGTATGACAATGATTAAACTGTACAGAAATTGAAATCTACACGCTCATACACACTATACTCATAGTGACGCAATGCTAATGTTGTTAATTTGAGAATAAAGTATAACATTAATAATAATTTGCACAGTTTGATGTGATATGAGCTAACCAATCTTTAGATTAAATCACCATTGGTAGCGCGATTTGTGATAATGCTTTTTTCCTCAGTTGGTCAGAACAAACGTGACTGCCTTGTAACTTGCTTGTTCAGATGACAATAACCGGTGAAAATTCTTATTTGGGTCATATATTCCAAGACGACTAATCTGTGATTGCGAAGTACAGTAAATATCCACACCGATGCGGTGACCGACAGCTACACATTCACCTCAGAACATTAGATTCATCCGCGCTGGAGCTGTGCCAGACTACAACCCCACGCAAGCAATATAACTCCGCAAGTAACTGTAATTCCAGGTTTTCAAACATAGATGGCGACAAAGAGGCATAAATTACGGACTGCAGCTTTAAACTAGGTACTTGATAATAAAATATTGAATTGTTAGGTAAACACTTTTGCAAAACACTATTGCTGCTATTGAGGTAGGATATGGGTAAATGGCAGGTTTGGTATGGTTACTTTTATGGGGTAGAGGTAAGGTAAACAATGTAATTATAGATGTAACTACAGAAATTAATTGCAAATGTAATTACAGGACAGTATTTTCAAATATAAGTACACTGTAAAAACTTGTACGGTATGTACACAATAAGTACATTATATCAAATGATGTATCATATGTAATATATTATATACTATATGTAAAAATATACTATATATGATTCAGTACTCAGTTCCTCATCACCCACCTCCAAAATAGGGCTCCAGTTAAGGACAGAAGAGCTCATAAACACCATCCCATTTCGGGACACTGTGGCTGGGGAGGCGTTATCGATGTTGTGTGGCTCAAACACAATCTTGCAATTGGGGGCCATGGGAATGCGGTCACCATTGGCCAATGTCAGTGTGCGGTTATCATCCAGGACTGAGTTTAGGTTTTCAATCCATATAGCATCAACTGGCCCATCAAGGACAATCCATATGTGTTCCCCTATAAACAAAACATGAAGTACAAGTGAGAAATGTAACAGATACAGATACACAAAAGCATAATGCTTTGGCTTCCATCAATCATTATGATCAATGATTGACATTTGACATCTTATGGCTGATTGCTATGCCCATTAGTGTCTAAAGGCCTGTTTGATGTCTGCACTTGTTCATTGATTTGAAAACCCTAGTCGATAGGCTTCAGCATGTTTTTCCCATTTAAATGAATCATTCTCTTTCATGTGTTATAGATCTCACTGCCTTTTATGTAATGGGAGGGAATAGTACACTCTTGCCTGTTTGAGAGTTTTTTCAACCACTTTGGAAACCATAGGCTTTCTTGCACAACTGACCAGACAAAAAAGCCCTGAGGAGCTCTGCTCACATGTATTAAAACATTTACTCCCTTAAAAACAGCAGTGTTTTTATACATTTCAGACCAGACATGTCGAGTCTGCTTAATAGTTTTAATGTTCAGTGCTTTACACTTTGAAGTTACTTTGATATGAATAATCTCAGGAAATACAGTTTTCAGAGTTGAAAAAAGCTTCATGCATATTCTATTCCCTTTTTTAAAAAAAGGTGATCTACCTTTTTTTGCTCTGAGTGTTTTCCTCCAAAGAGTGGAAAAGATTCCATCAGTCCAATCATTGGTTGCCACATCAAGTCGACCAAACATTTGAGGTGCAGTTATAGCTTTAGGGTTCATACGCATCTCTCTGTGAGGCTGGCCGCAATCTATACATATTTTTTTTAACAATCAAAATCACAAATTAATTAAACATCAATAAGGAAATAATAATGGTAATGGCCTGTGTTTCTGTGCCTAATGTCTAATTCTCACCGGTCATGGCCTTCATTAGAGTATGAATGCAGGTTGTTTTTCCTGCTCCGCTGGGTCCTAGTGCCATCATCCCGTGACGGACTCTTTGAGTCTCATATAGCTGAATGACCTTTAACCTCCACGGTGGGTGATTGATCAGACCAGCCTCGGTCACCTAGTACAACAAAAACATAAAGAGAAAATTTTGATTCCCACTTCATTCAAATTTTGGTGAAATTTTTAATTATCAACCAAATAACCTGTTTGTCTATGGCTGACTCCAAATCAGGGTATCCAGCTTTATCCAACTGAATTCCAGGGAAAAGATCCTCAATCAAACTCAGGAACAATGGCTCATCCTCATCAATCTTAAATGACAGAGACACATTTCATTGTTATGACAGATGATTTTTAGAAAGGAATTCTGATAAGTCAAGTCAAGTCACCTTTATTTATATAGCGCTTTTACAATACAGATTGTGTCAAAGCACTTAACAGTATCAAATTGGAGGATAGAGTGTCAGTAATGTATAATGATAAGATTAAACACTCAATTTTCAATTTTCAGTTAAAGGCATTTCATTATTGAATTCAGAGATGTCATTGTCTAGCTCAGTTTAGTTTAAATAGTATCTGTGCAATCAAATCGGCGATTCATGTGATACTGAACTGCAAATTGATATGAGAGAGAATCTATAATCGAAACAAAGAGTGACATGAGTCTGATGACTGTTCGGTCCACTGGTTCCTCATTATGTGAAAACTATGTATGTATGCTGGCAATCTTACCAGTTTGGACAGGTTCATGTCTCGCAGAACTCTCATGACAATAGTGGACTCTGTGTCATTAGGATTGGCCCGTTTTGCTGCTCCAAGTGTGCGCAGGACAGACAGGATATTCCGGAGACCGAAGTCATAGTGGACCTAAGAGAAAAAAAAAGAAACCCAAATCAAGCTCAGCAATAAATAAACAAATCAATCAATCAATCAATCAATCAATCAATCAATCAATAAGCAACCAATCAATCTTAAAAAACAAAACAAAAAAAACATTATAGTTCTCTGGTCTAAAATGACCTAAAATTGCTGAAAATGTAAGTGAACAGATCTATTATTAACATGCCTACAACATACTAACAATGGCACTTTTTACTTTAGTAAACTTCACCTCTACCACAACCTTATTCAAAATGTCAATTAAGTTATGAATAATTATGTATAAGTTTATTCAAGAATGAAGGCTGACACATTTAATCCACAGCACACACTAAAGATTTAGAAGCAGGGAAAAAATACCATGTTTATCTTCTGGGTACCTGTATACTGTCATTGTCTCAAGTTCCTGAGCAACAACAGTTTACTGTATTTTCTAGCCTCATTTGTTAATCTAGTTCACAAGGAGTGGGGCAGAGCTAAGTGAATATCTGATTATTAGTTATATAGTGCATTACTACTAATGATAGTCACCTGTTTAGAGAGCTGCTCCTCGCACAGTTTGTATAGAGTGAAGAATTTTCTGGCTAGTTCAATATTGTCAATAAAGCCACAGCTTGCCAGCTTCACTCTGATAATTATCTGTCTGTCAGGAACCATCATCGCCACTGAGCGGAAGTTAATTTTCAGATTCTCTGGAAGTTCCTGCCTCCCTGCATATCCAGGATTCTGTACGGAGGAAAAAAAAGAAAAAAAGTGAAAACAACAACATACTGTACATTGTTTGCATTAAGGTTAGTGTTAATATGAAACCTTTTTCCACTGAAACCACCATTTCATTTAGTCTTTTCCCACAGATTTTCACAAGCAGTAATGTATACAGTATATATACTGTATATATACAGGGGCGCCTGCAGGATTTCTTCTGAGGGTACGCACAAAGGGGGGAGGGGGGAGGGGTCGGGTCATATGTTTTTTGTTCGTTAAATGTAAGGGTTTTTTTGTTTGTTTGTTTGTTTTAAGTAACGACCAAGCGGCCAGCAGCCATCAATTTAGCCTTCTCAAATCATCACGACTTGCATAAAATACAATCTATAGATATAAACAGTTCAAGCATATCACAGTGTTAGTTTAAATGTTTAAAATATATAAATGTGCGCTAGGGGCATAATATCTAATCGTTTGTGTGAAGAGTGGAAGCTGAAGTGCACTTTTCAGGACATGGAGGCGCCAGGTCACTTGCATTTTTTTCTTGATAGTGGAAACAACTTAAAATATGCCGTAATTTTTGCTTATAAAGGTAAGAGTAATACATCATTCGGAACTGTAAAGGGTCTACTGTTATTTGTGTGCATTCACAATATCAACAAAACGTTGTGCTTTTATTAAAATAAATAGGAAAACAGATGCGCTTGCCGTCTCGTCTCGAATAGGAGTGCTTCACAATGATGAACCGAAACTCAACGAATTGAGTCACAAATATGATAAATATATCTATAGAAAGCTTTAAATTACTACTTTAAAACGAAATAATTCAAATCGAAAACAAAAACTCTTTCATTATGTAATCCGTAAAGATGCATTTCTCTCTAAAGGCAAGTCCAACGAGGAGATGGCGAGTCATTTTTCATCACCGTCTAAAATATAAAAATAAGGAAAAGCCTAAAACAGGGCCGATTATATTTTTTCAGATTTTTATGTTGCTCTGCTCTGAATTCCTTGAATCCTTAAAATTTAAAGGATTTTCTGCAACACAATTTTGTCTGATATGTGAATTATTTATTAGCCTATTTTTAATCCATGCAGCAAAACAGCTTTAAAAATGACTTTATTGCATTCCAGATGATTTTAAAGAACTTTTCACTATAAATTTTACGGGTAGCTTGAATGTAAAACATTGTCATGAATTCGTTGTATTCCCATTTGTAAAATAGGCTTCAAATTAATTGTTGTAGACTAACCCGATCTCATGAAAGTGCGTGTAGCACGATTTTCTCTTTCTATTTGATGCAATGTTTATAAGCAGAAATTGACTTTGGCATGCAAAAGACTGATACATTCATTATTAATGGCATGGCTGGTTCAGTCAACAGAAATACGGGACAAACGGGCCTATAATTTACTGCTGAAATGTTTGCGGGGCAAATCTCAGGACAGTCTGAGCGCTCATGGTACGCACAGTGCATACAGCCGTACACCTGCAGGCACCACTGTATATATATATATATATATATATATATATATATACTGTATATATAGTAATTTTATCTAAATGAGATATCTGTAAGTAACTGTAATGCTTCATGTGTTCTATATAATATGAAATAGAAAATAGGAGGAATTGACCAAAAGTAAATAATGTTTCTCTACATCTCATTGTACTGTTTTAGAAATTTTAAAATTGTATTTATTTATTTATTTTATGATTGGCAATATGATAAAAAACACCAGTTAATAATGATGATGTGCGTTTGTGTTGTGTGTTTTATGTGTTTAAACTTACAGTGATAAAATGTGCAAACCACTGCAATACTTTTTATGTATACCATTTATTAGTTCCTTGTTCCTAGTGTTAAGGTAAATCTTTGTGAGATGTGTGATATTTTAAAGACATAAAGACACCAGCCCACCATGGTGAGGAAGATGCCAAATTCTGGGTTCATCTCCACGTTATCTCCATCTGTAAAGATGAAGCTCTTCCTCCGTTCTTTCTTGCAGGTGAGTACAATGGCGATTTGCTGAGCCGCTACAGAAAGCACTGGCAGGTCGATACGGTTAAACTCATCAAAACAACCCCAGGAGCCAGACTGAGCAAGACCTAGAGACACAAAAAAGAAAGGAAAAAATCATCTTCAAGTGTGCAATAAGAACATGAACATCCTAATAAAAAAATGGGTTACTCATGTTTAATTTCACACACCATATCATATATATTGCTTGCGTACGGGTAATAAATTAGAGATGATTGCTTACAAGTTACAATGAAGTTACAATCAAGTTACAATCAAGCTCACATATATTGTCAATCATGATTATATTACATGGATATGATTTTTGTTTTAACTTGTAAGAATAAAGTTACATTTGTTTTTATAATGTGCATTGAGCACACATGTGGCACCTTTGAAAATTCTGCCCAAGCCTCTGAAGTCCATCTGATCGGAGCAGTTGAATACCACCACATATTTGCCCAGGCAGCGGCCCATGTCCTTAGTGGTTTCTGTCTTTCCTGTTCCTGCCGGCCCAGCTGGGGCTCCACCCATGCTCATTCCCAGAGCTTGAGCTAAAGTAATGTAGCATCTGGGAAATGTATTGAAAATGGTGCAGAGATTAATATATTTTAATCTTAATCAAATGTAACATTTGCACTGTTAAAAAAAAACATTTTCTTAATCAGTATTTTCGTCTGTTGTCCAGTAAAAAATATCTGAACAGTCATAACATCATGCATCACACATTTTTAATCAGACGTACTTGATATTATTATTAGGGCACACTTTATTTTAAGGTGTCCTTGTTACAGTGTAATTATACATTTAAGTACTGAGTAAAATTAATTAACGTACTTACTGTATGGTTAGGGTTAGGATTATGGTTTGGCTTTGGGTTACTTGCATGTAATTATGCATAATTTATTGTTATTATAATAATAAGTACACATAACGTGTAACAAGGACATTGTAAAATAAAGTGTTACCGAAATCACATCTGCCTTGTAATTATAAATAAATGGCCCCACAGTGGAAAAATAGAGGTAAACAAGCTTGTAATTGCCAGCAGCACCTGTCAGTGAGAGGAGTGATGACCAGCCTGTCGGTACAGCCTAGAAACTCATTCTGGTACACGAAACCCACATCAGTGATGTTGATCATCATTTTATCCGAGTCTTCATTAAAGTAAAAGCGACATTGCTTCAGCCATTCAAAGTCTGTGGGACTTTTAATGTGCAAACGACACTGTGTGACAAGAACAGACATTGCACTGAGATTAATTTTTGCTGGGTGGTTATCTTTTGGATTTGACATATCTACGAATGCCTAAAACTGCCTGAGCACTGTTTGGCACTCAGTCATGAGATATTAAAACATCCAACCTTGTCAGTTGGCATATCCAAATTATGAGAAAGCTTATTTAAATGAAAAACATTTGGGTGCCTGTCATTAGCTAAATTGCCTTTGGCTATTGTAAAGCTTTAAACAAATTGAGGTTTGTTTACCAACTAGGTTTTTCGTGAACAATTGTAGTATATAGCATATAAACTGGATTAACAGAATCTGGATTAAGGCACTCACCAAATCATCAAAGATGTCCCTCTGGTGTACATGAATGGTGATTAGTGTTTCATACTTTGTTCGTTCAACAGCTCCAAGGTCCTTTGTAGTCATGTCAATCAAATTGTTGAGGAGCTCAAGAAAAAAATGGTTGGTTTTAGCCATGATCTTACGGTCATATCTGGCATTGCTCAAAGCATCCTCAGAATCCTTCGTCCAGATCATCTGGATTCCCAGTAAACCAACCTAAACCACAGAAAGCAGCAATCGATTAATATACTGTACACTGTAAAAAAGCCAACAATTTTAAGGCAACCAGCTTCAGCAGATTTTTGAGTTTTCTCGACTTGTCGTTTTAAGTTTATACAACAAAAATTTGAGAATCTCCCACAAAAATAAGTTGAGCAAACTCAAAAATCTGCTGAAGCTGGTTGCCTTAAAATTTTAAGTTGGTTCAACATTTTTTCTTTTTTTTTTACAGTGTGCCATGTTGCTTAATTTACAGTACAATGTGCTATCGCTGTCACTATCTTGCATACCTGTGCAGGAAAGGAGTCCAAAAATTCGATCAACTCAAAGCCAGAGTCTTGAATGGCAAGTGCAGCCTGACGGATGACAAGGTGCAAAGACCTCTGGGATTCTTTCAGTAGCGCATTAAGCCAGACCTCCACATTGCCCTCTGCCATGACAGGCCTGTCCAGCTCAACTGTCTCACCTTCTCGTGATGATATCGCCAGAATCTTATCATACATCTTAAAAGCAATTTGTTGTGAAAAGTTGGTTTAATATCAAAAAGCAGATATAATACTGATAAAGCAAATATTTTATAAAATAATGACCCGAAAACATGACAATGACATGAAGCAACTGTTCCAGCATGTCTATATTATTGGAACATAAGGTCACCATATGCTGTAGAAAATCAAAGAGTTATATCTGCTTCTTTATAGTGATCACCTTTTCATGGAAGCGGACACATTTGATGTTGTCAAAGATGTTGAGTAGGTGAGCCTGGATGGTGTGTGAGTCAGACGCTTGGCCCAAAATCTCCAGCAGGGCAGGATCTGACACAAAGAAGAAACGTGGAAAGAGCAATCGCTTCTTCTCCAGATATCTGTAAAGCAGAAAAAGAAATTGCTTAAATCAACTGCACTATGAAGAGCTCTACTCCACCTGACAAAAAATGCAACTCAAAAATATGAGATTTCCAAAGTCACATACAAAGTTGTTTGCCACAGATTTTATTTTCCCTCAACCTAGTTCCCAATTCCCAGGTGCATTTTGCTATAGAAACTGCTGAATCCTGATATAAGGACTTGACTGATAAACAGTTGTATGACATACCCTGTGAGGGATTTTTGACACATCTCTAGCTGTTCCAGCAAGTGAGGCAGCAGCTGACCCATAGTCTCATCTCCAACACACGATTGGACTACATTGGGCATCTCATGAGCTCGAGTCATTATTTTCACCCAGGATTTATCGATGTTGGAGAACCGTTTTGCCTCCTAAAACAGAAATATGCATTTGACTTTGTTAATAAGATTAAATATTATTTATTTAAATGAAATATTTAATTTTTCAAAACTGCCAAAAACTATCTGTGCCATTTCACAAAACAAAACAAAACAAAAAAAACAAAAAACAATGAGCTGAAAATAAAAGCTTAAAAAATGTAATGTAACGCAAAAACAATAGAATTATTTCAGTTTAAGGATATCTTATTTCAATCGTAAAGTGCACTTGTAAACCATTTTAAGTATGTAATTATAATAAGTTTATGTTTTTCTATTTTGAGGAGAAACGTCATATTGTACAATTCATCTAATGATGTCTTAGAACATTTTTAAAAATGTATAACAAGGGAGTTTAAGACAACCTATTAAATTAAACACATTTAAATATGCAGAAAACTGAACAATATTATTTTTCACATTGAGCTATGATGCTCATATGGGATATGTAGATTTAAAATTAATCATCTTGGCCTAGTCTTGTTTCTTGCACTCTTTCACCATTGTTTCTTCACTTTCGATATAATGACTAAAAACTAGGTGTGACACCAAATTACTGATATTACCTTCGGCAGCTGTTTGGCTATGTCTCCACCAACAAAAACAGCCTCAAGGTAAATCCAGAGGTTCTGCACAGTCATCCAGTTCTCAATGATATCTGTTGTGTTGGAGAGGTTCTGAACCCACTTCTGGATCTGAGCTTTGAATGGTGTGTTGTATCTATAGAGAGACACAAGGTCAGGGACATCAGAGGATATGCAAAATAACTGGTTTTGATTCATTCCATTTGATAGACCTATGTTTTATTAAGTGTACTGAACACAAGACATAAGTCACAACATGTACATTTAAATGCAATGCCACAACACAGTCAGTTTGCAAAATTCACAATGAATAATGTTACACTTTATTACAATAGTCCACTTTAGACATTCTATTAACTATAAGTAACTTTGCAACCACATGTCAACTAACTCTCATCGGAGAATTATTAGTAGACTGTAGAGGTTAGGGTTATAGTTAGTGTTAGTAGAATAAGTTGACATGTACTTGCAAAGTTACTTACAGTCAGCAGAGCATCTGTTGGGGGAGCATCAAAATAAAGTGTTAGCAGATATTACGCAGACAGTCTACTAATACTCTAATAACTTGTAGTTGACATGTAGTGCAAAGTTACTTATAGTTACTAGAAAATCTAAAGTGTACTATCAAAATAAAGTGCTACCTAATAGGCTATTATAAAACTGCTGTGGATATTTTCATAGCCATAAAATGTTACTAAAAGTAAACTGCTGCTGTATGGACAGTAAAATTTTCCAGAGAAATTAAATGTTGGTCTAACGGCTCACCTGTTGCTCATAAGTGAGCCAAGCACCATCAGGCTATCCTCCATGTTAGTAATGATCTCCGATGTGCTGTCGCCTCTCAGAAGGAGCTCACCTCTGGTTTTAAAGTGAGCAAAAGTAAAGGTCTTGTTGTCCCATTCCGCAATTACTTGCTTGAGTTTCTGCTCGATGTCACGCTCCTTCACAGCACTAATACAGATGTCCTGCACCAATGGGTTGTTACAGTTATAACACAATTTTGTGAAATAAAGAGCTTTAAGGCCAAAACTATGATCGAATCTATCTATAAGTATCTATGCAACTAAATTCTGACCTCAATTTCTTCTTTGTACTTTAGCAGTGGGGCTTCCATGATGTTGCGGAGCTTGAAGTTATCAGTTTCGACCTCAAATGTGTGACCTGTGACCTCAGTAATCCTCTTCCAGTGACGTGTCATCATGGCTTTGTTAGTCATTAGATCCAACAGGGGGCAGCACTCGCTAAAGTCGTCAATAGTTTTTTTGAGGTCCAGAAATGCCTGCCACTCTTTAAGGGCCCGTGGCAGCTTACGACACCTGCAAAACAAAACGAAATAAAAAATTTACCTCAGTAGGGTAATGCATATTCTGAATATTGCATTGGCTATGAGGTTGAAAGTTCATTGTTGTGCCTGCTTCATTTTTAAAGATAGCAATTTTTTGATTTGTAAAATTTTGTCCACTATAATGTTGTGTGACTGCATACAAAGTAAATCTTGCTGGCAGCAAATTACTTTGTTGTAAACCATAAAAATGTCTATTCCTATTGTTTTGAACTCTTCAATACAGAAAACTCTTCACTCATCCTATTATTCTGCAAAGATTATTGTGTTACACTGTACTTGCCCCAACACAGCTGACTTTAATTTCAGTCTTTGACAGGCATGGAGAATGATTCTATTCTCTGAGAAGCTTCTGCGATTACCGTGAACAGAGCAGCACAATTGAAATCCCCTGGTGCTTTCATGCTTTTCAATATAACTTATTATATGACTGCCAGAAAGTGGATATTCAGAAATTTAGTTTGACTTCTGTAACCTTCTCACCTCGACTGAAACTCAAGAAGTTCATTGTTGATTCTTTCAATATTGATGTCAGCCCATGAAATGTCATAGTAGCCATTGACTGTGTCGATGACACTGTTGTAAAGTCCATAGAGCTTTTGGAGAAGTGTCAACTGTTTCCTGATCTCAAGCAACTGAGGATGCTGGGTAACGGGTAGGCCAAAGAGCTCCTCCCCACCTGTGTATGTGATGTACTTGCGGAAAAGGTTGTCAAAGCGATTCTGTGGAGCACCAGATCATTTTAGTAAATGACTTCAAGCAAGAATTCATTTTTATGCACATAAAACAAACTACATAACATTATGTAAAAAAAAAGAGAAAAAATCAAGTTATGTTTATGGAAATAGACATGATAAATTACAGGATACTTTACCTGAAACATAATAAGCCTGTCACTGGCATCCTGGGGAGCCAATCCAACCACCATGGGACCATCCTGAGAATTTGTAGTGCGCAAAACCAGAAAAACAGATGCACATATTGTTAATTTATGATAAACAACCACTTTGTTTTCCCTGTGCAGTGGAAGCTTCAAAGAATCACTTTGATTTTTGTGTGGTTTGATTTCTGGCATTTTATGTTCCAGAACACCCACAGGAATATAAATGCAGGAAAACAACTGTGTTTAGGCTTGTAACTGTAATTGCCTGAGGGAACATTTCAAAGTGAAAGAAGTGCATAGTTTACCTGCCCCTCAGGACTCACCCTGTCATAGTCGTGGTAGAAGTGTTGGCAGTCCTCTACAAAGATCTCAACGTTTCTGATGAGTTCTCCCCTGAAGTTTGGTTGAAGGGACACCAGTTCATTCTGCACCTCTGTGCTACGGGAAAGCAGTTTCTCCCAGGTGTATCGAAGTGTGTCCACTTTGTCTGCTTCCTCTTTGGCAATCAGCAATCCATATTTATGTAGCATGCTGTATGATTCCTGCAGGCCAAAACCAGGGGAAAAGACATTGGATTTATACCAGAGGACAATATAAGTTATATTCTGTCCCTATTTACTTTATCAATATATTCCAAGTATTCTGTGCAAGTCGTATGGAATCCTTTTAGAATTATTTTTTTTTATCCTAATAGGAGTTTGACAGGTGTCAGTTATAGTGTAAATACACAGCTGTGTTAATATTCTTCAAAAATTTTAAACTAAAATAAAGACCCCACATGCTTTATTTTTCTCTTATATTTGTATGTACCTCAATTGGACCAACTTGAAAGTCTATTGAGATCTGGTGTTCTCTGATCTCTTTAAGCGTTGCCATGGCGATACGAATATCATCCAAGTCCTTAATCTGCCTGTTAAGTTTCTTGCTCGCCTCATCTATAAAAGTGAAGATCTGTTCCATCTCCATGCGATACTTCCTGTTGCAGTGGTGACCAAAATCCACCATCCAACTCTTTGTCTCAGCAGTAAGAGCCAATTTCAGATCCGCTGTAGGTAAGTTCAGCAACACACAAAGAATAAAGAGATCTTTAAGATAACAAAGATGATAATAATAATAATAATAATAATCAAATGAAATAACCAACTATTTCCTCCAGAAATCTGTCATAAGTACACTGCTACTTGCGTATACAGTAATAAATAACTGAAATAATAAATAATTAATTAACCTTAATAAAATTCATTTAAATAAATGTAATTTGCATATATTCCAACCTAGAAACAAGAACAGCAATTTTAAACATGTTCACACTATTGCTGCAATCATTATTTGTGCCATTTAAATAAACAAATCTCTTATCTGTAACCTCTCTTTCACTATTAGCTTTCTTAGTTTCTACTGATTCAGAGTCTGTCTACCTGTATATAGTGCCAGAGCTCCAACTGAGATAAACTCAGGCTCTGTATTAATTTCTAGCTCCAGATCTCTATAGTACAGAATCTGAGACTCAAATTCAGAAAGAAGAGGGTTCCCTTGGATGAATTTCTGGATGGTTTCCTCTCGATCTTTCTTCCAGATGTGGTGATAGAGGCTGAAGCGATCCAGAGCGGTCATTATTTCCTGTGTACAGTAAATGAAAGTATCATACATTACATAAAATATCAGTCACATTATAAACACAACCAAATAAAATAAAAATAATAAAAAACATATTCAGTTAAAGCTATACAGACTTGCTCCCACGGCACAATCATATTTCTGACTTGAATATCCAGATTCAAAATAAGTTAAACTCCCAAGTAAGTAAGTAAAAAATAACAGAATGAAACAGACCTTCTTGCTGAAATTGATGGACGTACTAAGCACAGAGACCAGCTTGACAATCTCTTTGTTCTCTGAGATGCTTTTGTGATAGTTCTTAATTTGGACAGGAATGGCCTGGTTTGCAGATGCCGATATATCTGAAGTACTGCCTTCTAGAGGAACAAAGCATTCAATTCAAAGATGAGAAATCAAAGCTAATAAACAAGAGCAGAGAAGAGCTGTGGGAGAAGGATTCAGTAATATTATCTTTTTGCCTCAAATCAGTTATATGAAGGACCCTTTATCTCTAATCTGTTTCAGAGGATGAAGGGTTTACAGGCAGAGCTGCTTCATTACAGTAAGAAGAGATATGTCGTTGTGACACTGCTGTACTCTGTCAATTTTGTGTCAGTTTCCCTATTCTAAGAGAAAGAATAAACGATGTGGATAAGATTGTTACCGTGACACTAGGGACATGTCACCACTTCACAAAATCACATCCACTGTCTGCATTCATTATCTTTATTCCCCAGTTTTATTTATCAAATGATTGGAGATGAACTTATCCATCCAGAGGTTCAATTTTCAACCATTATAAAGAGAAACTTTAAAGTGACCAAAGACCTGCTCTGCTGAGCTGTGTAATTACAGAGGGTAAGTAAGAGTCGTACCGGCTAAGCTGCGATAGGTCGATTCGCCATCTTCTGATTCACTCTCTTGGCTGTTCTGTTTCAGAGCAGCCATGCGTCTCTCACTCATTTTCCTCTGTGACAGCAAAAATACTCAAGTCTGACATTTTGCATACATTACAATCAAACAAGAACTACATAGATTTTGTAGGCCTATAGGAACTTTTGAGTTCATGTCGGTTCAAGAAAACAAAATAATTACAGAATACGAGAATAAAATACTAGGTAAGGTACACTATAGGCTACTTAAACTCTGAATAAAATGACATTTGAAACCCATTTTACTTATATAATGTGACATTTTGAAGCGAAGCAAGATTTTTCACAAAAATTAATGGCAGGTGGGACTTTTTATCAAGAGGAATGGTTAAAATATAAGAGGCCTTGGTGACCTCAGCTGAAAAGGACGTGTTTCAGGGCACTGCATTTTGATGAAAGACTATGAAGAGCAACATTCATGAATATGTTAGGAATAGCATGCATAACATGGTATTCTTAAACAATTTTGAATGGCAGTGAAGATTTTCCTCATGAAATGTCCTACTTCAGACACATACAATACTGTATAGCTTCTGTATGCATTGTATAGTTTTTATATATTCTGGAAAAAAAAAAATATATATATATTTATTCTCTTTCGACTATATTCTTTAATTTATTATATTTTTAATGTTGTTTCATTCTCCTGAATGGCTATTTAGCCTAAGTGGCTATTTAGAGTATACTGTATAGTGTTCAAACCAAATATACAGTAAATATGAACAAACAGCATCTTGTTTAAGTGTAAGCAGTGATAGATGCTATCCACAAAAAGTGTAAATAGAAGTAATATGCTATTTGTACTAATGGTGTGCGATGCATAGTTAGTGAAAAATTGCCTTTGCCATCAAGGCTGGCCATTTGCACTCAGTGTAAATAGACACCGTCTGCTTTTAAATGTGTATTATCTCTTAAAAGTTAATTGAGTCAGCTGGTCTTAATGAACGAATACAAACCTTGGAAATTCTTTCCTTGCTCCACTGTCCAACTCCTTTACTGACGCTGACCACACAGTCCACAGCTCTGTTCAAGGCTTGCTGAACCTCTTCTAACCCTGGAACCATGACGATGTTGGGGATGGCTAAACACACTCCCACCCTAAAGATTGGCTGCTGCCCACTTCCCTTCTGCCGACTTGAGGAGTCTGCTTCTGCTGAATGGGGAGTGAAATTTAAAGGGTTAGTTCACCCAAAAATTCTGTCATTAATTACTCACCCTCATGTCGTTCCAAACCCATAAGACTTTCGCTCATCTTCGGAACACAAATTAAGATATTTTTGATGAAATCTGAGAGCTCTCAGACCCTGCATAGACAGCAATGCAACTATAATGTTCCCAGTCCTAGAAACATAGCAATGACATCGGTAAAACAGACATCAGTGGCTCAACTTCAGTTTTGCAAAGTTACGAGAATACTTCTTGTGCGCAAAGAAAACAAAAATGACATAATTTATTCAACAATTCTTCTCCCTGAGTTACCGTCTTCTGCCATTTTGGAGAGTACCATGATGCATGTGAGCGCTTTTCCCAGAATGTAATCAGCATTGTTTACGTTCAGGAGAAAATGCGTGCATGCTGAACGTAAACAACACTGATTACGTTGATTACGTTCTGGGGAGAGTGCGCACATGCTCCGTGGTATTCTCCAAAAGAATTGTTGAATAAATAGTTATTTTGTTTCTTTGCACACAAAAAGTATTGTCGTAGCTTCGCAAAACTGAAGTTGAGCCACTGATGTCACATGGACTGTTTTACCGATGTCCCTGCTACGTTTCTGGGAATGGGAACATTGCAGTTGTGTCTATGCAAGGTCAGAGGGCTCTCAGATTTCATCAAAATTATCTTAATTTGTGTTCCGAAGATGAAAGAAGGTCTTACGGGTTTGGAACAACTTGAGAGTGAGTAATTAATGATGGAATTTTCATTTCGGGGTGAACTATCCCTTAGTAACAATGAGTTATAGTTGTTGTGGCTTCATTTTATGAAGCTTCATGCTTGGAAAAAATATATAAAGGTGTGTTCACATTTACTGTTATTTGGCAAAATCAATCATTCTAATTAGAATCCACAAGATCAAGAGTTTGGTGTGAGGGCAAAAAAGTTACCCCACTGTGATTTTGCACATTTTCAAATCAGTTGTGTGAATTTGTCATGCTAAACAATAGTCAATAGGCCTGTTTGCACGCAAAATTGCACTGAAATTTGCAATTGCACTGACTTAATTAAATAAAAATAAACCAAAAATAAATGTAATAAAGTACTATCAGTAAAACCACTGAAGGAAGTGACTTCACAAACCCAGGAAATGCATCAGTGATGTCGCATGGATGCGTTTGCGCAGAGTCTCCAGGGTGTTACGGGTGAGGCGCAGTAATGCATCCACGTTCCGATGGTTAAAATGAGACAGTAGCTCCTTTGCCTCCTCCTCCATCACCTTCATCAGATCCTTCTTCTTCTTCCTTCTAATCATTGGAGAAGAGGGGCCGACACTAGGGGCCATGGTGCTACGTGACAAGAGACGGCCCTCAGATTTACATTCCTCCTCTCCTTTGGATAAATAAAACAGAAATGATCACAAAATATTATTTGAGAAGCTACAATGAATTAATAAGGCCTAGTCCTGCACATGCTTTGGTTTTTCAGCATTTTCTGCATATTTGAACACTTTTCAACAGTGATAGTAAGATTTCGAGATCCATCCTTTCACACTGAGGACCACTCAGGGAGTCATACAAAAAGATGCATTCACTGATGCTCAAGGATGATTAATTGTGATTTATTTTATTTTATTTTTTTCATTTGAATTTATGCATTTGGCAGATGCTTTTATCCAAAGCATATCGCATTTCATTCAAAAATAATTTAAATTAAAAAAAAAAAAAGTTCTGGTGCCAACCGAATGGATGATGAACAGCAGGTTCTTACCATCACTGTCCATCTGTTCCACTTTGCTCTCTGTCCTGCTCTCATCCCGGTTTCTCTCTTCTTCCTCCTTCTGTTCAAATTCCAATAACATATTAATCAGCTCATTGGCTGCCTCCTCCACCAATGAGCTTTTAGTATGCAGCATTTGGGCTCCTTTGATGCAAAGCTCCTAAAATGGGAAATAAAATGAGTGTGCATGATCAGACTTATTTAACTTTACTTTACTTTACAACAAGAAATTAGCACATGGCATGTTATAGCAAATGGCAGCAGTAACAAGACACCAAAATTTTTTATTTTGGTACCATTGCTATACTAAAACGTAATGAAAAAAGTAAAAATGCCACTCTTTGTACTTTATCTGAAGTACTGACTCAATTCAGTTCCCAAACAGATCTCCCTAAAAATCTGGTGTGCATTCTGACCAAATAAAAAGCTCTACCCGCCTGACAACGGCCCTCATGAAACTAAAACAAGACTGAAAGTGAATAAGAACCATTTTTGCTGTCAAATTGAAATTGAAATTGAGAGTCAAACTGACACCAGTTAAGTGATCTGGCATCTAATTCATATGAATTTGTAGAAATATCTCATTCTAACATTTTCGTACAATTTGCTGACGCTCCACTGACAGTTTTAGGGGTAGACGTTTATGCTTCTTTATAAAAATCGTATGTTTCCATACAAATCATACAAATTCATACAAAATCACCACCTCGTCAAACAGTTTTCTGATGAGATCGGGTTGTAAGAGCCCTATAATTTTACTGATCTGAATTAATATATTTTTGCAAGTGGAACTGGTTCTGCCTCAATATTCTTTGAGAAATAACAGCATGTTGCAATGAATACAGAATACATTTTATGTATATGCATGTGTGTACCTTGGTGGTCTGTACAAACTCCTCACAGGTGCATGGCTCATCTTCAGGCAACACACACAACGTAGTCGTGCTCATTTCCTGGAGAACAGCATCGATTCTAAACTCCACCAGGTCATTCACTCTTTGCAGCAGAAGTTCAAGGTCCTCTGTGAACCAGGAGAAAGAACCCTTTCATTTCAAATATCTAATCATACAGAGCACATTTACAAATGTCTCATGTACACAACAAGGCTGTAAGTATGTGGGCACCCCTTTGTCCACACTAATGCTTGTTTCTGAATGGCAGCAAATCCTGTTTTAATGACATTATGAGGACCAGCTTCCAATAATTGGCAGTGGCCTTGACATTAAATGTTCGACAAGTATATAATTGGGTGTCCACATACCAAACTTGTGGCCATTTACTGTAGTGTATGTTCTTAATGTGATCATGGAAATCAGCTGTAAAGTGGAGTCTCTCACCAAGTGCAGTAGTGATTCGATTAAGGTATTTCTCAATGTTTAGAGAGGTCCAACTGAGGGAGGTCAGACCGGGCAGGATAGCCTCATCTACTTTAGCCACATGTGGCATGAGCAGTTGTTCAAAGGCTGGCTGGATCTTAGACCTCACCCTGGAGTTCTCTCTCACCATCAACTGAAGCAAGGAACAAACAATGCAACAGCACACAAGCAAAGGACATGACCTTGTTAGTGAAGCTACACATCACAGTATGTACACTGACCTGATGGGGTTACTTGAATGGTTTGAAAAAAAAAAAATCATCATGAAAAATAAAATAACTTTAACTGTAAATGACACAGAACATTAATATAAATATTATCATGTAAAGATTCAACTGAAACCAAAAAGAAAATCTAAATAATAATTCAAAATATTAATGAAAGGAAACTAAAATAACACTGGCATGTGTGTTGATCAATGTTTATTTGTGAATATAAAGATTGTGTCTCTTCGGAATACTTGGATTAAACCGCTTTATTCATATGAATTACTTTTATGACGTCTTTAACTTTTGAAGTCTGAAAATTTCAAAAGATGGACAAAAATGATGAGAAAAATTAAAAATATCTTCATTTGTGTTCTGAAAATGAATAAAAGGGGTGAAATATCTATTTCAGTCATGAAACTCTACGTGGCGCAGGCTTAATAGGTTCTTAATGCAATCTGCAAACAATGACATCCTCTAGCATGGCACGAGTAGATTTGCCTGTGATGATTCTGCTGCCAGTGAGCTCGCTGCTGCTGCTATTTAACTTTTAAATAGTTTGGTTCAGAAACCCTCCACCTCACCCAGCTCCACCCATATAGATCTGCCACAAATTAAAAAAAAGGCTACAAAACATATACCTGAAGTTTATTGTAGTTCTTTTTTAAAACATCCTTTTTCTGCTGCAAGATTGCTGCAAAGGTTGAAATCTCCAGCCCCATTCCTAGAATGCAGTCTGTTTCTCGAATCTGGGTCAGGATCTGTGGGTCAAAGTTCACGTACAGCTCCCCAGTTTCTGGACTCTTGACGAGCAAAGAGGCTTGCAGGCCCACTTTAACTGCTTCAACCTACAGACAAATAGATGAATATAATTGGTTGTTTTGTTAAAAGAAAGATAAAATTGTATTTAATTAATTTAACTATTGTATATCTGTAAAGATAACCAGGATTGATTTCTATAAAAATCTATAAAATATTTATTACTACAATCTAAAAAGATAGGAAATTAAATAAATGAACAATTACAGGGTAAGAAAATGTATTATTAGAACACATCACCAAGTGAAAGTGGCACATGAGCAAAGAGCCAAGTAAAGTAAGTAAGCAGTCAACCTTATTTTGACTCTACAAGACAACTGACCTGTGCCATCCAGCTCTGATGATAAAGCACCTCAAACTCCAGCAGCACCTTGGCCACCCGGTTGTAATTTCGAATGATAGGTTTGGCATCTGGGGTGCTGAGTAGCCCAGGAATTTGCTGGAAGAGATCCATGGGCTCCTGGATGCAGCTGTACAGCTGCCGAGCCCACAGGATCTTCCCTGCGATCGGAGGGAGGTCTGGACCAATGGGGGGGTCTGTCTTTTGTTTGGTGTAAATTCGAGAGATCATCTCAATGTCCTTTCCAAAATTTTGCAGAATTTTCTGGTACTTCTCACTGATGCCCAAGTCTGGGATGCCAAGCCTAGTGATATGAATACAGTTATAATACAGATATGAACATGTTGTGCAAAATGTGGAAAATAAATAAATCGTTTTTTAAATTCCAACTAAACGTTGTTCTTTTAAACATTCAAGGAAACAAATAAAATAAACCATAACAATATAGAATTTCTACAAAAATATTAAGTGGCACAACCATTTTCAACCATTATAATAATAAATGTTTCTTGAGCACCAAATCAACATATTAGAATCTGTGAAGGATCATGTGACCACGAACACTGGAGTAATGACTGTTCTGCTGTGCAATATCTGGAAAAAGTTACATTCTAAAATATATTAAATCTATTATTGAAAATTTCAATAAAATTTCACAGTATTACTGCATTTTTGATCACATTAATGCAGCAACAGAAACAGAATTCTTTGTAACACTTTAGATCAAGGAACACACACAGTATTCACTATCAACTTAGTGTTTTCCTTCCACAAACTCCTAATTTGCTGCTTATTGTTGGTAAGTAAGGCAGTTGTAGTTAAGTAGTTAAGTTTAGGTATTAATAAGCAAAAAACCCTAATTGGGTAGGGGTAAGGGATCTAGAATATGGTCATGCAGAATAAGGCATTAATATGTGCTTTATATGTACTAATAAACAGCCAATATATATATACTTTTTTTAATTAAAAAAAAGGTAACACTTTTGTATAGGACCAATTCTCACTATTAACTAGCTGCTTATTAGTAGGCATATTACTAGCATATTGGCTGTTTATTAATACTTATAAAGCACATATTCTACATGTTTATATTCTACATCCTTAATCCTACCCAATACCTAAACTTAACAACTACCTTACTGACTATTACTAAGTAGTAATTAGAAGTTTATTAAGGCAAAAGTCATAGTTAAAAGTTAGAACTGACCCTTAAAATAAAGGGAGGGAAAAAAAACTCAAATATTACCTTTCAAATTTCTTGAGCACATATAAAGCCCGCTCAGTATTTTGAATTCTGTCAAAGGTGTTGTCCATGAAAGTTTTCAGTTGGTTCTAGAAAGAAATATTTAAAGTATAAGCAATTTTATAGCAATAAATAAACATTACAAAACTGAAAACATACTTACATGAAGTTCACTTGTTTGTTTACAAAATTCATCATAGTCCTGATCAAAGTCTGTCCTTCTTTGGTCCAGGAAACTGTACTGTTTTTTCTTCATGGTCAACACAATGGCCTGGATATACAGAGGACAATAATCACTAATACACACACATAAATCACATAAATATTTATTACATGCCGAAATATGGAATAGTTCACCTAAATTGTTTATTCAACCTCATGTTGTTCTGGATTGTTTGTTTATTTGCATATGGATCACAAAAAGAAATGTTTAAGAATGTTCACGCTGCTTTTTCGATATAACAAATACAGTAACCAGTGGCTGCCAAGCTCCTGTATGGACAATAAAAAGTCCATAAAAGTAGTCCATACAGCTTGTGTGCTATAAGCCTTCTGAAGCCATGTGTTCCTCAAAAGTATTAAAGTATCACAGGCTTGGAATAACATGAGAGCAGGTAAATTATGATAGAATATTCATTTTTGAGCAAGGGGTTCCTGCAATGTCTTTTGATAGAACAAACATGAACAGATCTTGTACCAAATGCATTCCCAGTTGGAAAGATAAATATCCAGTCGTTTGCTACACCAGCACTAAGCTGTGTGTACCAGAACACCTTAAATGCCCAGAGGAGCAGTTTGTTGTAAAATATTCATTTACTGTCAACTTTCACAAAGAACAGGAGTTAGCGATAGATCTTTATCAGCTTTTGTTCAATTATTCAGTACTTCTGGAGCATTGGGTCCTCTGGGTCTGAACTTTGTTTCCACGGACACACAAATGAGAGTGAATAAATAAACTTGTGACTGGAATAAAGAGATGCAATGAATGTTAATGGACTCACAGTATGACAATACTAGGTTAAAGCTACAGGTAACATTTGCCCTTTAATGCAAATCCAGGATCGGCCTGCCAACTTAAATCAGGGCCTTTGTGATTTTAAAATAAACCACAATACTGATGTCAGATCAGCGTAAAAGGGCAATTTTTACTTATAAGTTAAATATATGGCTTTAGTTCACGTGCTGATTAATGCTTCATGATGAGACATGCATTATGATAAAAACAGGTTATTCCTTTACAGTTACCTCCCATTTCCCCAGCATATCTGCAGTCTGTCCATGGTAGGCAGCAGAAAGAACAAATACCCTTTAGTCCATGTTAACAATGCTATACTCCAGCCAGAAAATCGTTATACATTGAATCAAACCTCCATTAAAATGTTACTTTTTTTATGCAAAAGCAGTTGTATACAGGTATGAGGATACAAGTAAAGTGGGACAATATTAATATAAATGTGTATATTCTCCCAATACTGGACATCAGGATTAAAGGGATAGTTCATCCAAACATGTAAATTCTGTCATCATTTACTTACCTTTGTATTGTTACACATCGGTAATAACTTTCTTCTGTGAAAAAAGATATTTTGAAAAATGAACAGTCGCAGTTGCCATTGACTTCCCATTGAAAAAATACAGTGGAAGTTAATGGTGTTTGGTTATCAACATTCTTCATAAAATATCTTCTTTTGTGTTCAGAAGACAGAGAAAATGCATAAAGCTTTGGAACAACATGAGGATGAGTAAATGATGACAGAATGTTCATTTTTGGGTGGACTATCCCTAAAATATTATGGAATAACATGTATCCATTTGTAGATCTACAGCAATAGCAAATTATCCAAACCCGTCCTACTTTACCAGTATTCACCCTCTGCGACTTACACATTACCATTATGAACAGTACATTACAATGATCTTAATAAATTCAAATTATACCCCCAGTGTATAATATGGTTCTTGTGAATATCTTGCAATGACTGCACAGACTGAGGTGATTGACAACCTTTCATTAAATCTCGGCTTATACAGTTCTTTTAGTTCACTAACAAATGCCTCGTCCAAATTAAACATTTATGTGCTGCTAAAGAAGGCAACCTGACCTTACTTCAGTAATTACACTATTATCTTCTGAGTATGTTCTTTTGTCTTCTGTGCAAATCTAAAAATAGACCACCCTGTTTACTAGGTCATGGTCATGATACCTGAAATCTGGTTGCCATGGTTTCCAGTCCCTCAATTTTGGAGTCCTGCAGGGAATTGTAGGTGGTAATGGTGCTAAACATGTTTAGAATTTTGTTCAGCCGTCGCTGAAATGTGTCAAACTTGCCAAAGATGTACATCTCGCTAAAGTCAAACTGCCGCTCTGAGGGATTCTCCTCCAGTTTCTGCTTGGTTTTTTGGAAATACTTCTGGTATTCCTAAAATATTGAACAGAAAGATTTGTGTTTACAAGTTATTCATCTGGTAGACACCTTCTTTCTAAAGCAACAATCAATATATTCAACATATCAAAATATGTAAATGTAATATTCATCTACTGTTCCACCACTTTTATTAATAACAATTTATTTGTTGTTTTCTTGTATTTATTTTTCCCTAAAAGGTATAAAGGTTAAATATTGTGTTCAAATGCAGTGTTTAGGATATGAACACTAAAACATAAATAAATACATACTTACATACATACATACAAATAAATGGAACAACTTTAATGTGAAGCTTGTATTTTAAATCATTAAATTAGTAGAAAAAGGTTTATCATTTGAGCTGTGGAATTGTTTAAATTATCCATATAGAGGTATAACATCTGTCATGTCCATTTCTGGTAATCTTGCAGATAAAGTTACAGAGTTTATGGGCTTTACAAGGTCATGACATTGAAGTTGAACTAAATAAAGTCACACTAGTCTTCATGCTAGCACATATAATATTTATTTCGTCTGGTTATGTATTCTTCTTGTGTTTATCTTTGCCTACAAGGGATGAACATCAGAGCCTTAAAGCTTAGAAAAATCTGTGTCTTGGCAAAATGGGATAGACAGGTGTAGAAGAATGAAGCTGTGGATGAAGGTTAAACATTGTGTTCAAAGACAGTGTTCAGCAGACATGCTCATAGAGTTTTTTTCTCCTCCCCTATTTGTCACTTACATCTTTTTACTTCTCGTATTAAAGGCCAAGGAAAATGTGACACATTTTGCCTTTTAAAAAATGCTGTGGTATCTAGCCCTTGATCAGTATATATAAGCACATCCTCCAGCTAAATGTCACATTGTACCTGATTCAAGCGAATGGCGGCTTTAAGCTTCTCAGATACCACTTCCTGCTGCTGATCCCATATGGTTGCTGAACCGTTATTTGTGATATAGGCCTTACAGGCGGTGATCATTTGATTTGTAACCTAAGGAGAAAGATAATATTTCCAGTTTAAAGTATTAAGTTTGTGAAATGAAATTTAGTTATCTTGGGTGTCACCTCACTCTTACCTTGACAAAAAGGGAGGTGATCTTCTCTGAGGTGTTGTAGTAACGAGAGATGCTATGGATCATACGTATCGCATTTATGAGCCCAGGAATAGCTTCAACCATGGACACCTACATAAAGATGCACAAAGAACACAGGGTGTAATAAACTCTGTATAAAATACTCTTTATAAACTAGTTATAACACTGCTATAGGCAATATAGGGCATTATATACATCCTTAAATGGCCCATTTTTTCTGTGATATTATAGCAGTCCTTCCTTTCACCAATTTTGGTAGCTACTAACCGCTGAATACTGGGAACCACCTACAAGACTTGCTGTTTTGGAGATGCTCTGAGCCAGTCGTCTATCCATTACTATTCAGCCCTTGTCAAAATCACTCAGATCTTTTTGCTCAGTTTCCTGACATAAAATTCAGGAAACTACTGTTCACTTGCTGCCCAGTATATCCCACCCCACTGTAATGATATAATCCATGTTATTCACATCACCTGTCCGTGGTTTTATTGTTGTGGTTGATCAGTGTACTGATTAGTGTGGTTGATCAGAATATATATGTATATATAGCTCATCCTGCAGCACACTATCAGAGTTCCTCTGAAACCCTCCACCTCCCCCAGCTCCGCTAAGGCATTTATGGCCGCATTTCCACTGTCGGGCCGAAAGCGTGTGTGCTAGTGCGTGGCGGGGCCAGTCGCGTTTCCACTGTCACTTCCGGGGCTTGATCGTGCCTTGCCGCTGAAAACCTTGGGCTAAAGTGGGCCGGCTAGGGCTTGAGGAGTGGTTATAAACATAGGTGGAGTTTCTCTGCATCTGGAGATTATCAGCGATGCAGATTATTTCATATAGTTAACAGCTATAACATCAGCATTAAAGACCTTTAAAATAATTTTATCTCAAAACTCACTTTCCGACTGCAGCGAGTGTTTGGAATAACTTCTGTTTGAGATCCGAAAGCACTGAGATCAGATTGAAAGCACTGGCTCACCCTGCCCCGACATTGGAAAAGCTTCTTATGTGTGCTTATTAATGCAGAAGCAGCATATCTTACAAGCTCACAGGAATGTGTGTGTGTGTATCTATTCGCAGTTGCAATTCCATAATTGCTTGACAACGGCAATGTGCATAGCAGATCTAGTCCACCAAGACCAACTACATTCTAATAGTTACTATGATTGAAAGATACAATTTTCTATATTATCTACACAAGATGATGAGCAGTATCATATTTTTGAATGGCACAAATGTAGTAACTGCAGAATAAGCCTTACAGGGTTGCTGTTGTACAGCGGGTCACAGAACTTCTCAAGGGTGTACAAGTACTTCACATTGTCTTTGGACTCATTTGCAGCATCAGTGATTCTGATGTCTAGTTCTCGCCAAACCTGGGGAGACAAATATTTTAGGGGCTGAAAATTAAACCTCAAACTGGCTGGTAAAACAGCTCAATCAAGGACAAACAAGTCACTGTGAAAAAGGAAGGAATATTTACCTCATCATTTCAAGAAAATTCAATTATAAAATAAATTTACCTTCACATTTATGTGGCAAGATAAATGCCCCAGCTATTGTCTCATTCACTCAACAGCTAATAATGATATATACATATAAACCATCAAATAACCTTAATCAGTTTGGACTTGGCTATAATTAGAACCCCCAGCACAGCTTTGACCTCAGGGCTCTTCAACTGGTCCAGCAGGTAGTTAAAACGGGACATGCGTTTCTTCCAGTGATCAAGCTCTGCACGGGGGCCCAGGTCATCTGCTTCTTTCCTTAGCTGGTCACTCTCTGCAAGGACCTTCAGAGCACAAGACAGGGTGGTTGAAAAGTGAATATAACATATAAAAGACATCACCAAGAAGTTAAAATTGAGGAAAATCTAAAGTTATTCACAAGCACACCATCTCAAACAGTAGATTCTACACCACAAAGTAACAGATTTGAAACCTGTTCGATCTGTTTGATCCAAGTTTTCATGCAGGCTTCGATCTTTTCCAGAGCTTCTGTGCTATTGGCCACAGCAGTGTAATCTGAAGGACCTTTCAATGTCTTCAAGTCAAACGTTTCACATTCTTTGAGGTTTACCTGAAATATCAAACAGTTTTCACAGATGTTACTTTGGGTCAGAGATATTTTAGCATCTTGGATGTTAAATGAAAGATTTAGGCTAAATACAATTTCAAATACAGTAATCAGGTTTTACTGTTTATTACAAACAAGTAAATAAATTAATTAATTAACAACACTATACCAAAGGAGTAAATGGAAAGAGCCACTTTAATGTTTTTGTAAGAGTGCTTTTTACTAGGAATATAGTAGTTTATTATTTAAGCTGTAAAGTTGTCTAAATCATCCATTTTGAGGTAAGACTATTTTATAATTTCTGGTAACCTTGCAGATATCATGCAATGAGTTTATCTGCTTTACAAGATCATGACCTTGAAATTCAAAGCTAAGTAACTATAACTCTAAATAAAGGCACACAAATCTCATGGTATTATAATATTATATTTGAAAGAATGTGCTTTTTTTTTTTTTGGAAACTAAAACCCCAAAAATTTCTTTTAAAATGGCCCAACACAATCCAAGATCTCATAAATCCAGAAAAATGATCTTGACGGCTGAAAGCTTGAAAGAAATGAGAAAACTAGCTTTAAATTTCCAATATTTCATCTGCCTGCCCAAATCTACCATCCAATTCTTTTTTGAGAGGCTATGGATCAATATAGCATTAGAATGGAGTGTGTGTGTGTGTGAGTGTGTGCATCCTTGAGTGTGTTTATGTTACTGTAGAAGTGTGCCTCTTTCTTTGTCCTTTTGTATTTGTGAGACCTTTTCCTGCAGGCTCTCCTGTGCCCCAGCTAACACACAGACAAAGCTGTCCAGAGAGCTAATAAAGTCTTGCTTGACAGCCTGAGCCTGCTGGCTTGCTAGCTCTCCCCAGCCGTGGTTCATCTTCCTCAGAGTGGGGATGAAGATCTCTGACAGCAGCTGCTCCACGCTCTTCAGCAGACCAACACCCGTGGTGTCCAACATGTTAAAGTTCACATCCTATGAGAGAGCAAACAGAGGGGACAGGATGAAAACATAAACAAGAAACTTCTGTTGTTGTTTTCGGTTTGTTTTAACCGAAGCACAATATCTCACACACAGCAAATGGTCAGTAAAAGAAAAAAAAAAGAAAAAATGTACTAAGACATGGTGGGCCAGATTTACTAACAGCTTGCACCAGTCTTTTTGCGTTAAAACAGTACTGTTAGGATTTACTAAGTGAAGAACTAGCGCACAGTTATTTTTGTGCCTGACCTTACTGAATATGCATTAGTAGGAGTTTCCCTTTCTGAAGCAAAATTTATGGGAGGAGAATATTAAAATGAAACAGGCAACGCGATTTACTAACGTTTGCGCTCGTCAAATTACTGGTATTTGCACCATTATTTAATGCCCCCAAAAAAGTATATCTTAAAACAGGCGGTAATTTGCGTTGCTCTTGGTAGATTGCACTGGTCATTATGGAAATGATCTGGCTGCATCTGTGTTCTTTAATATGTGCATTGTTAGTCAATCACCCACATCATTTTCCTCTCCCATTGGCGCTTTTATGGAATTGCGCTCTAACGTCAATTTGCCCTGTTTAGTAAATCTGGCCCTGTATTGGGAGATATAGACTGACAACTGATATTTGCATGCTTTTTTATTTTTTATTTTGGAAGCAGTCTGCTGTACTGTTATGAAAATATAATTGATTTACATTACAAGCTATCAAAATCACACACTTTTCGGCCACATAAATATCAGCAACTGCACCAAACTGCATTATTTTAGCTTGATCTGCTGAAAAGAGTTTGCTTTAAAATAGTTTATGCTTTAAAAAAAGAGTAACAGGAAACCAAACATCTACCATATGGAATGTATCAAATAAAAGATATGACCAGGGCAAGAAATATGAAAAAAAAAAAAAAAATAGACATTATCTTGTTATTGACATGGTTAACAGATGGTGAGATTTTCCTGGAAAAACCTTAGGGGCTGCTTTTCACACATTTCTCTTGATTCCATTTACCCTGTGGATATTCTCTGATGTGATAGGCTTGGAGGTGTTTGCCCGGGTGAAAAATACACAAATGCCATTGAGGGCCACATCTGTGCTTTCCGTCACAAAGACCTTGGCTTTCTTACTGCGAATCACTGAGGAGGATACGGCTGCCAAAGACACAAAGACAAATTGATCTGTTGTTTGGGTGCAATGTAACAGTTGTGAGAATTTAATGAGAATCATCATCGAGAATATTGAGAATTACAAAGAAATTACAAAAAATAGCAAAACATTCAGAGAATTACAGCATTTATTTATTTATGTATTTATTTAATGATTACTATTTTCACAATATGATTCACAGGCTTTACTAACCTGTGTCCACAGGCTCTGTGTCCTGGTAGTATAAAATGAGGTGAGGAAGGCCATTGGCAGCAAAGAACTGCTCTATCCGCTCGATCTGAAACATCAGTCATATTGTTAAATAACAATATTAACAATTCTCCAATGTCCTGCAAAAGCAAATGATGACTGTTAGAAGTGTGTATATGGAATATTATTAACCTGTGTGCCCTCCAGTATCGCATCTTCCACTTCAGCTTTCTCCAGGCCCACACAAGAGGACACAATGCTGAGAACATAGTCATGTCTGCTGTCCAGCTGTGCTCTCTTGGCCTCACGCTCTTCCTTCAGCTTTTGCTGTGTGATAAGAAGATGTGCCCACTTTAGCATCAGCATTTGATTATTTTGTTTTGACATGCTTTTATACATGGTCTAGTAATACCAAATAGAATAGGTTTAGCAGGACACTGTAGTACAGCTGGAGTATTTTTAACTTCTTGAATTGGTGAAAAATGAAACACCTTCAAACTAAGGGGGGGTTCTTATTTCAGAGAAACATTTGATAACCCTGCACTATAGAAATTTGATAACCCTGCAACTATAGAAATTAACTAGCAATAAATGAATAAAAATTAAAAATAATAATTATGTAATAGCTCCTAATAAATCAGATCATAACAAAAAATGATAAAAATGTATGAGATCTACAGTCAATCACTGGCAGAGATGTGTTCCTCTATCACTTTATATTTCGATGATAACCAAACAGAATTTCTTAAAAAAAATAAAAAATAAATAAATCACTAAAATGTTTGGCAATATAGTATTGACAGCTGTATTGGTGACAGTGATTATTTGTTCTCAAAAATACAAATGTGACCCTGGACCACAAAACCAGTCTTAAGTGTACATTTTTTCGATGAATAAATGAGCTTTCCATTGATGTATGGTTTGTTAGGATCGGGCAATATTTGGCCGAGATACAACTATTTGAAAATCTGGAATCTGAGGGTGCAAAAAAATCTAAATATTGAGAAAATCGCCTTTAAAGTTGTCTAAATGAAGTTCTTAGCAATGCATATTACTAATCAAAAATGAAGTTTTGATATATTTATGGTAAGACGCTTACTAAATATCTTCATGGAACATGATCTTTACTTAATATCCTAATGATTTCTGGCATAAAAGAAAAATCTATAATTTTGACCCATGCAATGTATTTTTGGCTATTGCTACAAATATACCCCAGCGACTTAAGACTGGTTTTGTGGTCCAGGGTCACAAATAATGGATGAAAAATATTTTTGAAAATAACTTTCAATCATCTTTTGTAAAACTATTTAAACATATCCTTTAAATTATTATTATTATTATTATTATTATTATTTATTCACGAGACAGGAATGAACTGAAAGACCCCACCTAATAATTACATCAATAAAATAAGTTACCTCAGTATCCTCTTGTACATAAAGTATTAACTCAGGGAATGTTTCTTGACTCTTTCACAGCTTAGAAGTCTTTGAAGTATTAACTTTGTTTTTAAATCTGAGCACAGCCTTAGCATTGCTAAACAGTTTGGTGCATTATTGGAGAAACAGAAAAAACAAAAACAAAACACCACTTCAGGAAAAGGCAAGCAAATAAATCAGCATCAGAACACAGAGTCATACATACTTTAAAAGCAGTGATCTGACTGTTCGAGATTATTGATGACTGCACTTCAGGCTTACATCTTCCAGGCTTCTTTTCATGCATGTTATCCATGAGATCTTATGTGTAAAAACTGCCAGAATAGCAAGCTTTATCTTCATCCAAGCAGATAATGAATATCAGTCCCAACCCACAGAACCAAATAAGTGTACATCCAAGTGTAGAATAAAATCAAGCAAAAATTTAGATTAGATTATCTCGAAGTGAGAAAATCGTTGTCCAGTCTGGACTACTCTAATCATCTATCCAACTGACCATCACAGTATCTTTGTTGTATCCCTACTTTTCTCATGACAGTAAAAGCTGAAATGTTTTAGGGTCCTTGTACAGAATAAAAGAAAGACTACTGAACAAAGACTTAAATGGGCAGAGCAGACTGGGCCCCTCGTCAAAGCAGTGAGAGACAGTAAAAGTTGCTTCGCTGGGGTGCTAGGTAACACTGTAAAAAAACAAAAATGAGCCAATAAACTTAGAACCATTTTGTGGGCCGGATACAGATGCACAAAAAAACATGTTTGTTTTTTTGGTCTTTCTGAGGATTTGAAGCAATCTTCATTCCAGGGCATTTATTCTGTTCTGATACAATACAGATTTCATTTATACAAAAAATATTGCTATCAAACCAAATACATTTCAATAATCAGAAACCTATGAACAAGATACTGTAACTCATTTCACATGCTTAAAGCAACTAACCGCATCCTAGCACAGACAGACAGACAGACAGACAGACAGACAGACAGACAGACAGACAGATAGACAGATAGACAGATAGACAGATAGATAGATAGATAGATAGATAGATAGATAGATAGATAGATAGATAGATAGATAGATAGATAGATAGATAGATAGATAGATAGATAGATAGATAGATAGATAGATAGATAGATAGATAGATAGATAGATAGATTGATAGATAGATAGATAGATACACACAGCCAAATTATTTAAATAATTTCAATATCTCGGTTACTGAAAGTCAGTAACCTGAATGAATCCTGAATGAAGTAAGCATTTGAACAAATTGGTTTAATTAATGACTTAATGAGTTACTCATTAAGACACTGACATTGATTTACATAATTGATTCACTTAACCATTTTTTATTTTTTATTTCCAGAATAGACAATTCATATTAAATTGCTTCATTTTAATCCTTGCTTCCAAAAATAATAAATAATTTTCAAAAATGGCTGTGTCAGTGTCTATTTTCGGGCACATAACATCTAGATAAGAGACAACAGGTAATTATGTCAGTGTGGATACTAGTGCTGGATTATCAATATCAATAATACCAAGATATTTTAGTCTATGCTGTTTCCAGCTGATGCTTGAACGAAACGTCACTGAACATTATTTGTAGTGGGCCTGCATATAATAATCACAATAAGCTTTGTGCTTTGTTACTTTTTATATGAAACAAAGTCTCAGCTTTCAAATTCTGTCTATTTTATTCGAAATTCAAACCATGCTCCTTAGCTATTAATAAGCAGCAAATTAGGAGTTGGTGAGGCAAAAGTGATAATTAATAGTAAGTTAATAATGGGAATTGAACCTTATAATAAAGTGTGACCATTAACAGATTATTAAATACATTTTATTTTCAGTGTTGCATGGTTTTTGGCTAAATTAAAACTTTAATTTCAGTCTCTGTGTTTCGGTAAAACATTAATTTCAGTGCACCACTATACTATATGATTAACTGTTTTTGCAAATACGACTCATTTTATAGGCCTTCATTGTGTACAGCAGGGCTCTTTAACTCTGCAGACCCTTCTGCAGACTTAAGTTTCAACCCTGTTCCAACACACCTGCCTGTAATTATCAAGAAACCCTGAACACCTTGTTAATTAGCTGGTTTAGGTGTGTTTGATTTGGAGCTGAACTCTCCAGGAGAAGGGTTGAAGACCCCTGTTAATCATACAGTCTGCATGATTAAACTCTTCCCCATGGTCTGGTTAAAAAAAAAAAGTTAACGAAAATTGCAATATCGAATCACAATATTTATAGAATTGCGATTCTTAAAAATCGCAATGCATATCGATTCAGTGCCAAGTATTTTGACAGTACTGATTCAGGAGATAAGCATACTAAAATGCCCCTGTTAATCAGTTTAAGTGGGTAAATATTACTCCTTAATGGAAAAGTTCATTTCAGTCACTGCTTTGAACTAACCAACACACAGAATACAAAGAATATGAAAAGCTTCAGGAGTCAGCTGCTGTCAACAACTCGTACCAGCGCATAAACACACTAAGCAAAATATTGTCTAATTATCATTATCAACAAAATCCCAGAAAATATTGCACACTCCTAAATAGTAGTTGAATATTTGGTTATATCCTTGGCTATATCAATTATTCAGATCAAAGTAAAGTCTAAGTAAAGCACCTCTTATGCCTTCAAAGTTGTTATTTTACAACATTGTTTAAGAGACTGCAGGTGAGATAGGAGCCCAGGAGGCAGATAAATAACTACTAGAAAAGAGATACCATCAGCCCATTTAATCTCCCTGACATCTTACTGTCCCTTTGCTGTTCTCGTCTACCTGTAGAGGTGGCAGGTAAGAGCTCAGCTTAGCACTGAATTTTTCATGCATTTTATCCCGGCGGTGGTGAGCTTGCTGTGAATATCAAATCCAAGCCCCCGACACTACCTTTTAGATGTCTCACTTATTGGACACAATCAGCATTTCAGGTCTAGGAGTCATACATATAATGAAGTCCATGGATTAAGTATTGACAGCTGTTGTTTATTATGTGATATGTCAGCATGATATGGCCATAATTACATGCAAACTAATTGACAGATGCAGCATGCAACAAATATCATGCCTACGTCAGCATTCTCATATGTGAAAACACATCACTTTTTGTCATATCAGATTTTGCAGTGTTTGCATTTCACACAAATGGAGGTCTTGCAGTGTTATTTGTGTTGGTATAACAGCAGCATGATGGCCAGTGATAGAAAGCTCAAGTTTAGAGATTTTTTTCTTTTTAAATGCATAAAAATATTATCATATTAAATCAAATAAATGTAAAAGTTATAATTTACATATATGTAACATTACATATGTAGGCCATAGATCTTGAGATTAAACATAATTATTTTATTCTACTGACAGATATTCACTTTTACCGACCACTTTTGTTTCTGCAACAACAACAAAAATTACTTATAATATTCATGCATATTTATATTAATAATTTTTTTTTATTATTATTGTATAAACTAGGTTTTTATACCGTATACAGCTGCCTTTTATATTTCAGAAAGTGGTCCCTCAGAAGGGTATCATTATATTTTGGAGTCCATGGCATCAAAAGTGAAACAATACAAGCAACAATGCAACGAAACAATGATTCAATTATTGCAATTATTCATGAGATCATATAATGCATTAAAAGTAGTGCTGTCAACCGATTAATCGTGATTAATCGCATCCAAAATAAACGTTTTTGTTTACATACTATATGTGTACTGTGTGTATTTATTATGTATATATAAACACACACACACACACATGTACATATTTAAGAAAAATGTAAATGCATGTAAATATTTTCAAAATATATACTGTATGTGTGTGTATTTATATATACATAATATATGTATGTGTACTCTGTATATTTATTACGTAAACAAAAACGTTTATTTTGGATGCGATTAATCGCGATTAATCTTTTGACAGCACTAATTATAAGGTACATTACAAGGCATAATTAATGCAATAAAACTACTTTTATAATGCATTACATCTAAAGGTTTTAAGTAAAGTGTTACCCAATTAAAACCTGTTACAAGGGTGTCTTTTCCTCTAAAATGTGCTGTTGCTTTGGCCAAAACTGTGAAATAAATGACTGCCAAAGAAACATGTCTGACACAGGTAACAGACTCTGAAGTCAAGTGAAGCCATCTGGATGACAGTAGGGGAAAAGGGTAAAGATTTATAGTCCAGTGTAGGGTCAAATGCCACAGCAAACAGGGGCTAACAAGCCTGGGCAAGCAGAAGCATACATAGCAATTGACCTGTGTAGCTAATGGGAGTGATCATTTAGCGTGGGAATGACAGATCAGTGTTTCCTCAACCATGACTGCCAAAACAACTGGAAATAAATGATAAGGCCTGAATGCCAGCCGTCACCTAGCAACGCAACACACAAGACAAATAAAAAGATAACCTTAGCGGAGGAAGATTTTCCAGATGAACAGAGAGCATCAATCTCCTAACAAATATGACATTTCATGCCAACACAGAGCAGCGTGCTACTCATGTTCAAGTGATTTCAAAGCAAATGCAAAATAATCAGAATCATTTCACCTCTTTTGAGAGCGTGTGAATTCGGATGTAACGCCTGTGGAATTTTGTGATTATGAAGTGCCACAATGGAAGACAAGTTAAAACAATTATTAACTATACCTAAAAATACCTACTTGCTACTTGCAGGTGAACACTAGAGGATCCTCTGAACATGCACTTCCACATTTTCCAAACATTTTCCATTGAATTGTATTGCTGCTTTTTAAACAGCTTTTTGGGTTTGTTATCATCAATTATGTGTTTATAAATTGGAAAGAGAAAAACAATAATACATTCTAAGTAGCACTAACTATGGATGCTGCTCTGCCCTGTTGTGATATCCGACAGACACTGTAAACCTGAGAAGCAAAGGTTCATCTTACCTTGTTTTGAAAGTCAGGTGTAGTGGGCAGCATTTTTACCACAAGTGCAGCCAAGTGCTCAAATAATTTCCAATTTAATTAAATACTGGTATGCTAAACACCTGAACATTTGCTCTAAAATTGTTTTCCCCTTCATTGGCTCTCTATCCAGTTCTCTGTTGTCTAACCACCTGTGCTCTGGGTGGTTAACAGAAGAGGTCTTGGAACTTCTCAGATATCAACTAGGAGGTTAAATAGACCATTGTTGTTAAGTCTACAGTTACAGACAGAACACCGGCACTCTGAAGGATGAGGGGAAATATTTACACTTCCTCACAATCTAACACTTTATTCATCAGGCAGACAATGACAATACAAGTCAGCTATTCATTCGTATTGTGAAGGAGCATCAACATAATGGGATGCCCCAGTAACACATGACCATTCACAGCTTGTTGAACTGACCCTCAGGCTCATGAATGTAAATGAACTGTATTATAATCAGATAGAAACTGGGTTGGAATCTTCTTATTTAAAAGCTACAAGAAATAGTTAGGATTTATATAATTGACAACTGTAATTATGTGAAGCTGCTTTGAAACAATCTGCAAATGAAAAAAAATGAATAGGTGATACCATTGCATTACCATATGCTAAGGTTCTATGCCGTTACTAGGGTGTTCTGGGTGGTTGATTAATGCATTGTTAGGAAGTGCTGTTGGTTGTTAGGTGGCTGTTTACAGGCCCAGGTCAAAAATAGTCAACCCTCATATTTCTATGGCTTAAGCAGGACTTAAGTACATCTGTATGTCTAATTTTATAATTACTTCTATTGTCTTTGAAATATGATTAAAGTGTTTTACATGTACTGACAAGCATTTATAGTAACCTAATGTGATTTCTATTGAAATTTGTATGTTATGTATTTAAATATACTTGTATTTAAACATTTGTAACAATTTAGTACATTTAAACTATTAACTGTAAATGTAATATCATTCAACACTACATTTAAAATTATAATCAAGGACATGTGCTTCAGCATATTTAGTTAGTCAACACATTAAAATAAGCATGCTTCTACTTAAGCAAGCTAAAAAATTATTAAAACATAATGATTTCAAATGTACTTTAAAGTAAAATGTTTGAAATTATTACAAAGTGCACTATAGCAAAGTCTCAGCCTGGCGTTTTTTTTTTCATTAATATTATGTTATCTGCAGTTATATTAATGTAGTTTTCAGATTTGAAGAAAAATGCAAGTGAATCAATCATCTATCACGGTAAACCTGCGCAAGCGTTCTTGCATAACCATTCTGACCTGACAAAATCAGATCTGGCTAATAAAACCGGATGCCCCCTGCACATTAACAAAGCCAATGATATTCTGGTTGCTAGATATGGCTTTGTTCTCTCCGTCAGTCTGTTTTTTGCCCTTAAGTTTAATTGCACAGAAAAGAAATGGTACACATCTCTTCAACAAGCTACATTTTCTGCAGCATTATTCAAATTTATAACACAAATGATGTGGGGTGACTAATGTGCCTAAATGCTTTCCTGTAGCTCAAATAGTAGAGCATGGCGCTAGCAACGCCAATATCATGGGTTCGATTCCCAGGGAAAGCAAGAGCTGATAAAATGTAAAAAAAAAACTGTAACTTGAATGCAATGTAAGTCGCTTTGGATAAAAGCGTCTGCTAAATGTAAATGCAATGCTTTATATTTTGTACAAATCCTTAAGTGTATGTATGTGTAATATTAATAATGATTCTTGAGGTACCATAACTATTGTAATCAATTTCAGTTCTATGTTCTTCTTTACAGTCATTAAAGGTTGATAATATATTGAATGTGCAGTAATACAAGACATCACTTTAGATACAGAGAAAAAGCCCTTGAATCTCTCTCAGTGGGTTTTCAAAAGATTTCTGAGAACGTTATTATTCATTGCTCTCTGAATCCAGTGCCTGCCTTTCCACATACAATGACCAATTAAAAGCCATCAAACTCATACGGTACTATCTGTTCAGAGGACTGTGTGCCCACATTCATACCAGGAAAATGATTCTGAAGGTTTGCATTTAAAAGCAGTTAGATCATCAATATTTCACTGTGGCTATGACTGATTTTTTTAACAGGATCTTCCTATTACAACAGGCTTGTATAACAAGATCCTCCTGCTGAATTATGCAGAGGATCTGCAAACTGGCTTTCCAAGTGGAGAACATACATATGAACCCCATCACACACACTTTTACTCAGTAAAAGTTCAGTCCACTTGTACAAGTACTGAGTCAGGCTCTACGTCTCATTAACAGCCACTCTTAGACCTTTTGTGCAAAATCCAATAATGCTTTCCATCAGCACAAACAAGAACTAAGGTAAAGAACATTTACATCAAATCGATCGTTTCTAAGATACCTCTAACTGCACAGCTGTAAGCAATCAAAGGTGATTTGTCATTTAATAAGGAGAACTTGCTTGCTGCATACAAAACTTCCATACCTGCAATCCCAAAATGCATTCATTGGGGCTGATGTTGCATTCATTAATTGGGATATATGGATCTGCAGATCTAAATCCTGAATATGTAAAAATTGCTGACTGAGCTGTTCTTGGTTTTCTTCATTTTCTACACCATTAGATGCCAGAATAAATTATTTTCAGGCCACCATTGAAGGATATATACTTGTCTCTTCCTCTATTCAGTAATGAGATCTCAGCAATGTCACAAATTAGAGAGTTCAATATGAACGCTACAAATTATGTTCAAAAGTACATCCCCTTCTAATTAACAGGTTTGGCTCTCAAAGCCTAAGCCTGAAGGTCCACCCCTAAACGTAGTCATCAGTGGGGTGTAAGCAGATAATATGAAAATGCACAAATGAGATACAAATTCCCAACAAATTCGCCAAAACATAAAACAGTTACAAATTGCCATGAGAGTGTGACATCTCTGCTAGCAATAATCATACAATGGCATTCCTGATAATTCAACTTCTAGCTTTTTTTTTGCAGTAGTGTGTATCCACACATTTGTTATATAAAGTATGAATATGAATTCTTCCAAAACCAGATTATATGAGCTATATGCTGTCCACATTAATTTTACAGCTCTGCAATGTGTCAGTTGTCTTATTATTTGTGTATTTCCCTGAAATTTCAGGTGAAATAGAAGAAAACGTTAGGAGAAAATAGGAGAAAAACGTTGATACTTTAAACATTCTGATATGAAACATAAATGGGAATTCCATCCAACTACAAAAGAAACAGCAAAAAAAAAAAAAAAAAAATAAATAAATATATATATATATATATATATATATATATATATATTGCAACAAAACTGTATTGCATATCATGGTATATAGAGCTTAATTTCTGCCGAATGACAGTGTGAAGGACGGTATTGTATATTGTACAATGTAGCCAATTATTTTGTGAATATCATATTGCACGTACATTACACACAGTACTTGCACATTCACACCCTGTATTATGTGTCATTTTCCACCAGACCAGTAACAATAGCAAGTAAAGATTCTATTCTAGTCGATTTGAAATTTTACTACAGAGTTTTGCCGCCATCTAGTGTTTTGTAAAACATTTTGAAAAATAAATACATAAATAAATAAACAAAATAAATTATGTATTTGGAATCTGAAAGATACTTCCAAATGCCATAACAAGGTTTTGATAGTTTGTTTGCATCTGACATCATTATTAGTCTATTATTATAAGAAAGATGTAATGAGTTATGACCACTTTACTATTACTGCTATTTTAAATAACAATAACATCAACATAAAAAAATATTTTGAAGATAATCAGCAGGCATTTCTCATTCAAACTTCATTAAGCAGCATTTAAACACTTAACACAAACACTTAAAAATAGGCTAATCATGAATTTAAATCCCAGAAGTAGACTAAATGTGCATTATACATTGTTTCAAAAACTTTCACAAACATTTTAAAATAACAACAAAAAGAAAGAAAGAAAGAAAGACAATTTATCACGAGCATATTTTTATTATTTAGATTACACAAACACACATAAAATAATAACCTGTGCGTATGTGTGAGGTGATAAATGGCAGAGATGAAGTGTTAACTGAAATCAAGCAGACCTGCATCTCCTTAATGCTGTCCACTGGGGCAGAGGGCTGATGAGATCCTCTGGACCTGATGTTTGACTTCACTGACCGGTAACTCAAAGCCATGATCTTCCCACTGACCTTTTAAGAAGTTTATAGGTATGTAAATCTCATCTTAAAGCTAAACGCAAATTTTCCACGCTGTCTTGTCGGCGTCCAGAAGGATTTTAGTGTTGCCCATGCTGTGAACGCGCCTCCCAGACAACACTTTACTTTCTCCACTATAAATTGTTGTTGGCTGTTGCCATGGAGATGCAGACGTCAGGGGTAACGTTTTGGGGGTAAAATGAAAGTGCCCCGGTGCAGCAAGACCAGACAACAAAGGTCTCCTTTCCATTTCACTGATCCCGCAAATGGGACCCACATGCACACGCCTTTTTGCTATTCAAACAACTAGAAGCATGAACGGTTTCTAATGTTTCCAGCCTACGATACATTTCTTTAATAATAACAACGTTATGTTCAGGAATGTGTGCTGGCGGGCGGGCGGGGGGGGGGGGAATCTAAAGGCAGCAGATTTATATTAGGCTACATTAGGCTAGATTTAGAGTTAAAATAAGTCTGCTATATTAACTACTAAAAGTATTGCGGTTGCTGTGATTGCGAAGCGTCGTGTTCTTCTTTAGGTTTTCATAACACTTACAGAGGGCGCTATTCTAATTCCTCTGCACGGCTGTACTTCCTCAGCACTTTCACTAGAGGACACAATTGATTCAGTTCTCACATCATTTCATGATAACATGTCAGTGAACAGATGGGTGAATATTGAAACATTGATGCAGTGTATAACAGTATATAATTCACTTCCAATTTGTATCCAGTGGCTGTTTGAAATAAGAGAAAGTCAGTATAAACTAAGAGGAATGTGTTTAAAAAAAGTAAGAGCAAGAATTAATGCAAAAAAATAGGCGTATATCTGTCAAAGGGGTACATACATCTATGGAATAATTTTGATAAGGAATTAAAATGATGTAGGCTATTTCACATTGCAAATTCAAGAAAATTTATAAAAAGGTGATAAATAATTATACGACTCAATATGAATAATGTGTGTAGCCTATGTATTATTTAAAATATTCAAGTAATAGCTAAATTTTTTGTAATTATGTGTGGAATTATGTATGTACATTTTTGGAAATGTCTTATGTAACTTTTGTTTATCTTGTAGTATCAAATCTGTCAAAAAAGTGACGTTGAGCAGTTAAATATGCATAATGGGTAGGCATAATAAGCAAAGGCTTCGGCCTTCACCTTTTTTTTTTTAGTAATTACTATGTTTATTTTATTTTTGTGAAAAGTTGTCTGTGATGCCCGAAATGAGATGGTGATGATAATAATGAATATTTTACGCAGCAGGATGAATTTAAACTAATAATTTCATTGTATTCGCACGTAAATTATGCATTAATTACACATGGCGTGTGCGTTCAGGAAACATTTAATGATGTTGATAATCAGTGCTCAAAAAAACCTTATACAGTAATTTGTGTGTATGGCAAATTTTAAATCTGGTACTTTGTTTGATTTTATATTTTTGCTGATCAGCCGGACCATTTTACCTGAACACAATCTCAAAAAATGTGGGGCATCTAATGTTTCAGAATCTGTAGGGCCTGAACAATTTTATTTTATTACATCAATTCAAGACAAAAATATTAAAAACAGTCCTTATTAATCATAAGAACACAGTTAAATGTCATACATGGGTTTTTTGTTAGTGTTCCAAGCGATTAACAAAAAAAGTGGCCCAATTTGCCTGATATCACCCTAGTAGCCTAGTGAATTTATCAGAAATATATCAGCAAATGTGTAGCCATAATTTATAAATGTATTTATGCTCTTTCAGAACTGAAATAACAAAAATGTATCTGTTGTGACTGCTGAATATATTATTTTGTTGATCAGTATGTTGTAGGCTTAACCCATGAGCCCCTCACGACTGTCAAGCTCACCTATATCGACCTTTTAATGAAAGTTACTTAGCAAAAGGTATGCATTAGATTCTGTGAAAAAAATTCAAACTGCTATTCAACTGCAAGCATTTAGTAGTCTATTTAATTTTATTAAATCAAAGGTTTCGACTTCTTTTTAATTGTATTTTTTGTAAATTAATGGAAAAAGCATCCTAAATATGCTTCTTGACGTTTTGTAATTTTGGGCTACAGCCTTGTGATATTGCTGAGGTGACCTGTGGGGGGTGTGTGGGGTAGTAGGGGATTCCAGGAGACCCCCTTCTTGAAGAAGACCTCCCCTCTCCCTCCCTTCATCCTTCTCCTCCTCTCTACCAGCTGAAACTCAGGAGCGCCGCCGATCGGTACCGACACCTCTCCAGCGAGCTAAAGCCAAGATGGAGGGTCCGCGCTCAGCGAGCAGAGGAACGAATCCCCGCAAGCCACTCTTTGCTTTCCAATGAAGAGGATTTATTCCTGATCAGTTACTTGATCTCGGAAAATCGACACTGATCCGTTTGTTTGGGGAGTTTTGTTGAGGGAGAATCATTGATCCGAGGATGAGTTCAGGGGAGGGAGAGGACACATCTAAGGAGGCGGCCGACATAGCGGCGTTTTTTAAATCCGGTAAGTGGAGAAGAAGAGAGGGGCGCGCGGGTCGGTGTTTTTTTGTGTTGATGAACCCGCTGATCCGGATCCTGGTTCACGTCAATATTGCGTGACCGAACTGATCGGAATATAGATCCGAATATATTTTTCCCCCCTCTGAGATGTTGATGATGGTTACTGTGCATCTGCAGACGTGATTGTATGGCAGGTTGAGATATATAGGCTATAGGTCAATCACTTTGAATGCTTTTGCATGACATAATTTATTTGGAATATGACGGTGCATTTGAATGTGCGCGAGCATAGTCATGAAACAAGTCAGAACCCAGTCCAGCAGCTTTTTTCTTAAAACCTGATGTCAGACGTCATTGTTTATACGCGTGATGTTTGAGTTCACAGTGAGGTGACGTCATAAAGCTTGGCTCAGGCAGCTATGGATTTTTTTAACGGTGCTGTCATGCATCACCAGCCCATTGCGTTCATTCACGTTAATACACTGTTACCCTACATTCACAGACATCGTCGTGTGAATTTTGAGCACATTCTGCTTCTTTATGCACCACTTTGGCAATCTATTGGTTGGGTTGTTGCAGTCAGCTGTTGCTGTGATTTGTTTCAGCTGTCTCTGCAGTACCAGGTGCATCCAAGAAGGGACTCTGTAATGGGCCACAGACACCCTGAGTGACAGCAGGAGTGTCACAATATCACGATTTCTGTTTTCTCTCTGCTTCAGCCAGTGCTGATGCATATGCTTTGTGTAAGGTTGCATGTTGTTCATTCAACTTTATTGTGAGCAGTAATGAAGCGTGATATGACAGCAAATAAGGTGCGACAAAGGACTAATGCATGGGGAAGACGGTAGAGGAAATTAATGACCTGTTAATATTGAGAAAAAAATATATTTCCAAGACGATTTGCTTAACATATTCAGTATCTGAACTCAGCAGCTAGCCTTTGGAAGATCATTTGTAAGGGGAAAAGTTACTACAATTTTTGCCCTCACAAAAAAAACTTTCAAAGGCCGTATTTTAAACAGTTTCTATTAAGCTTGTAAGGCCTGTAATGGCCTGTCTATGGCTCCCCACGACCCTAAATTGGACCAACGGTTTGGAAAAGGGATAGATTGATAAATAGTTTAAAGTTACATGAAATCAGGTTACAAGTTTGAATAACACTTATTTGGGCATCATTTGAAATTTGGTCAGATTAGACTGAAGCGAAAAATGATTTAAAAAAAAAAATATAAAGAATTTCGACTGAATATCTCAACCAAATATTCTTGTGTCACTCTTGTTTTTTTTAAGTAGAGGTTGACTGATAACAGCTTTTTTGATAATAGCTCGATAAGAGTAAAATGTCTGACAGTTTTCAAAATATACATAGTGAATTAGGGATGGATGCTATGGCCAAAAATATGGGTAATTTATACAATTTATATATATATATATATATATATAATTTGGTTAAAAACAATTGACATCAAATAATAATGCATATAAAATTCTGATTTAATTAACTATGTCAAGATTAATTTTTAAGTCCTGAGCTTAAGTCACATTTCAGCATACATGAGGAGTCAATGATTGTTTTTATTTCACCTTCAGAGGCTGTATGTTAATTTTTTACCAGTATAGAATACTTCCAAATGTTGTTATACATGCCAATTAATAGCCAAAAACAATAAAAAAAGAAAAAAAAAAAAAGTTTGCTTATAGTCTTGGATGAGGTTCAAACCAATATACTGTATAGCAAATTTGGTTGCCCCTTTTTGTGCCAGTTGAAATTAACACAGCATTGGCCACTAATAAGTTGATTAACATGCTTGCAGTGCAGTGTTTGGTGAAATGATTCATGTAATTAAAGGAAATCCGATGTTTTTTTACTTAAACAGCATGTACGTTGCTGGTTTGCTCTTGTTATGTTATGATCTGAATGTCAAGAAACAAGGTGTCATAAGTGTAATATTCACACTTCCCGTTAGAGCGAAGTCTTTCCAGGGGTCTATTTTAAAGCACTGCAGCATCCTAGGGCGGTGTTTCAGAACGAAGGCTTCTCTCTCTGACTCCTCCGGTCGGTCTGTTAATTGCCCCACGCCTGCTCAACACTCAAGTTTTGGCACCGACAAGCTTTCTCTCTGGCTGTCTTTGCGTTAAACACATTTTGTGTTTCCAGAACATTGGATGTCTCATCAGTGCCCTACTTAGTCACTGAGCATTGAATGCAGTCTCTCTGGGGCAAGACGCCCACCTAAAGAGCTTTTGTTCGGTTTTGAGGACTGTAGCAGATCTTGCACACCAACCTTGGCCTGCATTCTGAACTACCTTTTGATGCTGAGCAAAGAAAATGGCTCAGTGTTTGCTAGAACCAGCACGGAATAGTGATGGTGGTTTGTTCAGGCAGCTAGAGGCATCTTTAAGTGGAGTGTGTGACACATTTTTCAGAACATTGATGGTACTGGTTTATCCTGTTTTTTTAGGGGAAAACAAGACAAACTGAATGAGTGCAATCCAGCATGAGTAAAATTAAGAAATAATATGTAAGTATATGACTCTTTGCATCAAAAATGATTAATTTAATGACTTTGCCATAACAATAAATGCTAACACATTAAAATGGCACTATACACTAAATTGGAACATTAAACTTTATACATTATGTAACCTGTTCCATCATATCTGTCTACCAAGGTCTAAAAGGCTTGACAACCTTTGAAGACACCGATCCAGATTATTTATCTCTGTATTATTATATTATCAGTAATAAATCAGTAACAACTGTATTGTTACTAAATAATTATGTGATCATGTTCCCATTAGTCATGTTTTTTTTATCATGTTTCTTATCAGTTTGCTGACATTGACATACTCACGACTTATCTAATACAAATTTAGAAACATACACAAGTACACAAACTTATGCATTCTGAAATAAGTCAGGCTGCATTTTATAAGACAGTACTCGGTTCTAGAAAATTGGAAATGTTTTGATTGCAAATACGTTTATAAATTAAGATCTGCTACAGATTTCACTCTATGTACAAATTCTCATAGCAATTGTATCTATTTCCATCAGTGTGTATACCATGCAACTTGAGACGGTACATAAATAGCAAGTATTGCGTTAGATTGTGAACCATCTTCTGTCTCGAAGACAGCTCTTTATACATGACAGCACCACTTATTCACACACTTGTGGGATGATTGAGGTTGTCATGACATATTCAGCCCACTTCACAATGTGGCGGAACAGCTGAAGGCTGGATCACACAAAACCTGAGCCCTCCCTCAGAGTCTATCAGCAGCAAACCACTTCCACAGAAAATGTTCCCGTCTGAGCTGAGTTACTCTTTTCAACCCTTTGCTGTTCTGTCTTGTAATTGGTGCGGGGCAAACCTCCTTTGAAGTCTGTTGCGATATAGAGCGAGAAATTGCGACTTCCGAATCCTCGATCCTCTGTTGTGGTGGCTCTGTGCCTTTTTATGCAAAACATCTCAAGGGGTTGTTGCACCAACTTTCCAAATTTGTAATCATTTAACAGTCTGTTTTTAAAATTAAGGATTCAAATGAGGTGTGAAGAGCCGTTGTGGCCTCATTTTGGAAAGCGAATGACGGTATTAAGTTAATGGATGCCAAACCTTAAGATATTGTTTCACTTCCTCTGATACTGAAGTGACTTTTTGATTTGATGAAATGATTGCCATATGAAAGCTATAGTTTTCTCAATAATTGTGCCATTTACCAAATGCAGCCTAATGAAATTGCTCATTTCCTGCACTGGCAGTGTTTGACTTGAAGAGATCTGTCATTGCTAAAATCATTCTCAACTTACGTCTTTTTATGTGTAATTAGAGGTTAGCTAAAAGTGAAGGGAGGATTGTGGCTTGGGATATTTCCTAACATTACCTCACTTTGATCAACTATAAAACATAATTACATTGGAAAGAAACATTCTATTTGAGACAATTACACATCTGACTATCACATGATATGAAAAATGAGATCAAATGTTCCCCTTGTATGGTCACTTTATGTTGGATTGTGGGTAGTGCTAATGCTACGGATCGTAGCTTCTTGTCTAAAGTAATCACTCCCCTATAAATTTACTCAGAAGGTACAGTAAGATAATTTAAAGCCAAAGTGTGTGATTTCTGTGCCACTTGTGTCACCAGGAAAACTTGTAAAAATGATTGTTTTCAAGTAAGTTTCCAGATAACTTCCCACATCTACCAGTGGTTGGAAAAACAGATAGCACACTACTGGTTGAGTCAATAGCGGATTAACAGAATGCTTTCCCATGTCAAAATGTCATAGTTTTCAGTCACGTGATTGGCAGGGAGACTTGAAGGGCAAAACATCCTTAGGGCCTGTTCACACAGAAAAAAAAAAAAAAAAATGTGTGCATCTAAAACACAAGACGCAGCACAGAATGCCTCCTCCGCCATGTTGCCATCAAATAAAACAATTGCCATGCCAACTTGCTACTGTCAACAAAAGCTTGCAATGTGTGGTCCACTGTTTTGACACTGATGAGCGGCACTGCATTTATAAGTTGAAATTCTTTTAACTTGACGTGGCATCTTAAAAACGCTTGTGTGAGACACTGCAAAAGACGCAACCACAACGGTCATACACATACGTCTAGCATGTTTACATAGAAAAACAATGGAAAAGTAACACATTGTCATTGTCTTATAGCATTAAGCTACATTTTATAATGGTTTTCTATGGAGAACACTTGACGTGCAATTTAACACATTGCGTTCAGATTCTGGGCACATTTGCTTGTCAGACTCCATTATCAGTAATGTGTATACCGAATTTGGTCTTTTAAAATCACTGTGGTAATACATTAGTAGCCTACCTAGTACAAACCTGGAAGAAATAATTGGTGGGCAGCAAAGGAAAGCCTTGTATTGCCCTCCAGGTGTGCGTTCCTATATGAGTGTGACGTCACATGAAAATGATGAATACCCAAGTATCTTGAACCAGAGCCCAGAGTCCAACTTATTTAAACTGAATTGCAAGCTTGTTTACGGTAGCCGGTGAGGTTGAGCATAGCCATTATGGCTTGTGAAGTAGAAAGCCTTGCATTATGTAATATAATGAAGGCCTGAATGAGAAAACATTATCTGACCCTACTCCACGCTAGTGCTGTAATGTGGTCGCTGCAGATGCAGAACTGATTCGACTAGGAAAATAACTTTGAAGAAAAGAGAAGCAAGGCATCAAATAGCAGTAAACTTAGCTATTGGGTACCATTCATGTAATCATCCTTTGCAAAAATGCACTGTGACAATACCATGGTATCAGAGGGTAAAACCATAGTACCAAATGATTATCATCCTCATATCATGGTATTTACATGGTACTTCAAAGAATACAATCATGTTATTGTCCAAAGTTGTACATGAAGGGTTAAAATCCTCTTCATTTGCTCTTCATGTCAGTGTTTCAGTCAGCTGCGATAGAATGTAAATGCAGAACAGCATTATGGTCCATGAATAGACAATGCTGATATGTCATCTTCTATAATTGGAAGAAGATTATTTCAGTTTACATCTCTCTCTCCATCTCTTGAAGGGGTTTAGAGTACATTGTTTTTACAATGAGGAACAGATGTTTGAGGGGAGGATGTTATGGATGTGTTTATCTCAAAGTTGGATTTTGAAATGAAGGCAGATGAAGCCAATGGGCTGTCCAGGAGGGGAAGTGATGCACACACAGATGCTAAACAGTTTCCTGATTTCTTTCAAAAGTCAAAACCACAGTCATTCAAACACTTGTGCTGTGTGGGCCAATGAAAATATTCAATGAACCTTTAATGAAGATTAGATAAAGACTGTTGTCATCTGACAGCAAAAAAAAAAAAAAAAAGTAGATATAATTGCCAGGTATTAATAATAATTAATAATACTATTATGAAAGTCCGTTTCTGCCACTGAATAAAACATAAAAAAAAGGTAATTGTGATTTTGTATCTCACAATTCTGACTCTTTTCTCAGAATTGCATGATAGAAACTCAGTTACAAATTATAAAGTTGGAATTATGAGATATAAACTCGCAATTTTGGATTGTTTTTCTCAGTATTGTGAGTTTATATCCTGAATTTCAAAGTCTGACTTTATAACTTGCAGCTGAAAATTTATATCTCACAGTTCTGAAAAAAAAGAAAAAAAAAGATGTAAACTTGCAATTGTGAGAAAAAAGTCAGAATTGTGAGATAAAAAGTTGCAATTGCTTTTTTTATTTTTTATTCAGTGGCGGAAACAAGCTTCTGTATAATGTATCTATCGACGCTGAAGTAAAGTAAACGGTTTAGCTTTGCATTATGTGTAATATTACTATAAAATACTGTTTATGTAACTATATGAATTAACAGAAAAAGTAAATATTTCCCTCCGTATGTTTACACATGTTTATAATTTGTATCATTAATTTTGATTTTCTATTGTAAGAACTCACGTCACTCATGTCATTTCAAATCTAATATTCTTTCATCCACAGAACATAAAAGGAGCTGAACAAAAATACCATAAAAAATATTCTATACAATTCTTATAGACACTTGTACAAATGTGCTTTATTCCAAGTCTGTATTTGCGCTTGCACATGCGAACATGTCACATGAAAATGCAAAGATTTGTGTTCCACAGACCACAAGGGGTGAGTAAATTAGTCAATTATATGACAGAATGCTAATTTTTCAGCTCACTGTTCATTTTATATCAAATTAATTGATCTTGTAACATTGTGTGTGTTTGCACAAGATACACACCAGGAAAAGCTACTGCCAGTATCAGCAAAGTATCAGCTTTAACATTCTGCCAAATTCATAACAAAATTCATAAAATAAATACGGTTTTGGCGCTCTTTTGGCGGCAATCGCTTTAGCGCCTCAGTTCAAGCAGCTAGTGAACCCTTTCTCTATTTTAGTATGAAATTAATGTGAATTAATATGAATTAATATCAAAAGGTAGGCTATTTTATAAGAGAGCCTACACTTATTGAAATGTCTCATGTAATCGCTCATTATGTGTCAAACTGTGGAAATCTTGTAAAGCTTGTAACAATACCTAACCACTGGCCATCCATAAGCTCATCAGTCAGCTAGAAAAATAATTATAAAGAGGAGCATTTTGCTATATTTATTCGCTCTTGCATATTAATATTTTTACTTAACCTGTTGTCTACATGATAAAAAATGCAAAAACCGACTGGATGTGTGAGAGATTTGACAACATTTCTATAGGATGCATTGAAGAGGAGCCCAAACTAACACTGTAAAAAGCGATCAGTTGACTTTTCTTTAAAAAATTGAAGAAACCCAGGGCTTAAATACTGTGGGTCCTTAAAAACCTCTCAATTTACTTGTATAAAATGTATGGCCATAAAAAGTTTTAAACATGTTAAATGGTATACAGTAAGAAAAGTCTTAATTATAATTTCAAGAGGTCTTACAGTTGGGGATGGAAAGACAAGAACCGCGATACAGCTGGATTAAACTTCAAAAGGCAATGATGTCATTGAATAAATATGAGTTTGGTGTAGGGAATATTAACAATTCCCGCCCATTTGGAGCTGGCTCCAACCTCCGTTTATACCTATCTCGGAGAAGCCGCTATATTTGCTCCTAAAGCGCCAACTTAATGCATAATTAAAGAAATACATTAAGTGAACTTGACAATTCTGAGTTACACTGACAAATAACAGTTTGAAAATGTGTTGTTCACTTTTTATTTTAAGTTGGGCCAACTTAAATTTATTAAATTGCAATTACTTAAAAGTTCTTATGGTCCATGATATTGGTACAGATTCTGTGTAATAAACAATTCTTTGTGACTGTATATTTCAAGTTGGAAAAGACGTTTAGTTCCCACTTTAAGTGAACCTTAGTTCCCAGGTCATGTACAAGATGGATTAAAATGCTGATAAAGTCAAGAAAAGAGTAGACAAACACATGACTGTATGACTGAAATATCAAAATGTTAAAAAAACAAATAAATAAAACGCGTTTATTCTGTGGCACCTAAAAAAATAATTTGGCACCTAAGTTTTTTTCTTATAGGTGCCAATGGATCCTTACTCAATTTTTTTGTCTGGAGCCCTGGCCACATTTTATATCAAATTAATTGATGCCTGAAAATGTGCTGTGTAACATTGTGTGTGTTTGCACAAGATACACATCAGGAAAAGCTACTGCCGCAGGTGCATTTACCTAAAAACCTGTTGAGGTAAATCATTCATTCCTGCCATGGGGTCTTTCCTCTCGATAAGAGACCACTGGGCCTTGCCACTGCCATATAACCCTTATCTGATCAAGAGCTTGTACATTTTCCAGCAGATGCTCCCAGATCAGCACTGACATTTGCCATGTAATATTGAGGTTAGGGTAAAGGCCAAGAGTTCTGATGCAGTGTCAGTGAGGCAAGCGAGTGACTGAGGTCTTATCAGTGAGCGTCAGTCCTCAGTGTGTAATAAGGGAGGATTTTGGCTTAGCTGTATTGGGGGTCGACTCTTTAAAATCAGATCATATCACACAGTCTCAGCGGGATACTCAATAGGCCAGAGAGCATTCTAAAAGCAAGCCACAAGCTGAAGCACACAGATGCTGGAGTGTTTTATTTGGAAAACACTTGCAATGGTTAAACCCCATTTATTTGTGAATGCTTAACGTCATTTTAAGGTGTTCAAGCAAAACTAATTATCAGCTTATTTACAAAATGCCAATAAAACCAACAGGTTAGAGATTGATAGGATGATAACAGGATTGAAATGCAGAGCTAAAGTTAGCCTTAAGATGTCAACTTGAAGTTTTAAACATCTTACGGATCTCTGTAAATTGATCAGACAGGATGGAATGTTTTTGATGCAAACAAACTAATAATAAAGAAATAAATCATTGAATTTGTCAAATTGCTCCTTTTTCATGCTTGCACTGTTTTTCCTCCACCAAAAATGAGGTCACTTCCTGAAAAATAATGTCATTGTTAGGTAAAGTGATGTAACAAAGAGTAATAGGGTGGAATGCGATGGGGACACAGGAAATCTATAAATGATTACCAATTAAAATAAAATTCCAATAAATAATAACAAAACATGTTTGTTTGGAACATTTTAATTGGAGAAATGAAATATGCTGGATGAATTGTATTGTTTATTTTTTTTTTTTTTAATTTTAGAAGATATTGCTTTAGGACATGGCTATTTTTTTTTTTTTTTACCAAATTAATTATTACAAATCTACCCTTATTTTAAATTTAATCTGATAATCTGATTTTTACAGATTGTTTAATGTTTTAGTCATAATGAGGAAATGACAATATACTGCATAACAAAAATATCGTGGTGATCCTCGCTTTACATGACTTTATATTTCAGATAGTTTCAGTCAGATTATTCAAATCAAAATAGATTTAAAGCAAACTAAATTTAGCTATGCTGTATGGTTTTCTAACTTCGGATCATTGCTCTTCGTCTGTCACATTTATGTAATGTGAATCATTCTTTAGTTCTGAGTTCTGTGTTAGGCCATACTGTATAAGTTTCATGATGTAAAACACTCATGCCTATTCTTCACTTCAAAGTGTCAGGAAACCCCTTCATCTCTAAGAATTGATTGAGGGTGTACCGTACGATATCTAACCCCTATCTCTCTCTGGCGTTCTCTGTATTTTCAGAATGTTCTCTTCCAAAATGTGAACCCAAGCTTGAGTTACCCAGTCACCCAGGTAAGACACTGTTATTGCTGACATTTATTTGGTTGAGCTACATTAATATTTTTGCACAGTGCTCAAATTAGTCTCCTTTTAGATATTAGCATTGGTTAAGTTTTTTTCTTAGGTGTTTAATCTAATTCATGTGCCATTTATATCAGGCTGCTGCACATAATTGTTTGGTTTCAGTTTTGGTTTAATTAGTTTTAATGTCTTGAAATCCTGGTTCCATAATATGGAATACCATCTGTGAGGTTGTTTCAGTTAAGAGAACTGTTCTAGCATTACCACTACTGAGCTGATAGCCCGTTTGGCTTTTGGCTGGTTTAATGTATTGATTCATCTAAATGCTTTTATTTGGTTTCATTAGGTCATGCTTTATTGGATTCCTGCAAGGTGAAACTAGTTTTTCCTCTTGCATTTTAGATTTAGTACAAATGCAACTGAACTGAGTCTGATTTGTTGATATCATGATATATGATATTATGATGATGATGGGTTATTACACTATATACTGATTATTACGTTTATATGTCAAGTCTGAAAAAGATGAATCACTTTCCAGGAAATCAGACCTTTTTTATCAGACAGTCTGGAGGTTCTAGGACGTATTTTGAAAGTAACTATACTTGACCCATTTATGTCTAATATTAGTTGAACATTTGCTCGTCCCAAGATAATATCTTCCGGAGCCAGCCGACACAGTTAATATCTGGTTCTTTAGATTTGCTTGCACCCTGAAAAAAAAACAAAACTAAATAAAAACTTTTGGCTAGTTTCATCAAATCCAGTGTATGTAGTAAAAAACAAAATACAAAAATTCTAATGTTTAAGAATAAATTGCTGAGGTTTGTGTAGAATTCCCCGTGCTGGTTATTTGAGCAATGCTGTTTATCTCATTGTTGCCCAAGGTGCACAAAACGTTTCTGTGAGTGGCAAAGATCTAAATCAGTTCAATAAGCATGTCTAAAAATAAATGGGGGTGCACAACATTTCTTTGTTTCTCACGTTCGTCCCCTACGGCACCTTTCATATGAGACCCTAGCTTGTTATTCATTTCAAGCTGTGTCTTTCATAATCAGCTCTCTAATGACTACTGAACCTCAAAACTACAGTAATAACATGACAGCAATAAGAACAAATTTAATATTTTTGTTTCTAGAATTTTGTTTCTAATTACATCGCAATAACATGACAAATGAGAAAACATTTTTAAACCCAAAACCTAGCAAATAAAGTTTTGGGTTTCTGATTGTAGGCAAGTGAGCTCTGCCCTGTTCCCAGCAGTGGCTTACTCTTTCTCTAATTGGAGACTGAAATGTATTAGAACCATGCCGAGATGTGCCGGAATCTGGTACGTTCTCAGGTCCGGAGGGAGTCACTCGCACAATGGACATCTCCAGAGGAGGTCTTTATGCTGTCTGCCAAAGTCCTCGACATGCTCATCACCCCCAATCAGTCCCACCATAGCTACTGGCCAGTAGAGTAAACATGAAGGCTCCAAAGATCCTTTAGTACCCAAAACCTTAATATACCTCTTTCAGACAGATGGACACACACATACGCATCCAAACACTTTGGTGGGCTTCTGTCCAACCCAGCTTTCATGCAGGGTTAGGTCCTATACAATGATGTGTTGATGCTTTAAAAGAACTTTGTAGTTCACTTAGTTTGACATATAACGCAATATTGTATATAGGGTGGTTAACACAAAATACTTTTGCAGTTATCTGAGGTTAGACCTTTTCTGAATGGCCAAATGCACAGAAAGCAAGGTGCTTGCCATTTGTTCAAGGGCAATTGTTCAGTTAAGGCTAAAATGTGCAGGTTTCTGTGTTAATCTGATAGCTAGATGTGCATTAAAGGGCTGGAAGTATAAAGAAAAAGAACTGACCAGCGCACTTGGTCACACTGGTTAGATACATCTTCTTCTCAACAGCATTTATAAATAGCTGACCTAGTCCAAGTGGACTATTTTCCAGGTTGCCTGTGAAATAGGGCTTACATATAACCAATAGCTATCATAGTTTTCAAATGAAGTCTAAAAGAAGGATTTGTTGAACCACACAGTTTTCAGTTCTATTTTTTTTTTTTTAAACCAAACTCTTTAAGTGGTGTCCAAACATGACAGAATTGACAAGAGCTGTCACATTTGGAAAGGAACAGAAGGGAATGCATTAACAGGTTATGAAACGGATAAGATCATGGGAATTACTAGAGTCTAAACAAGATAAAAACACTGGGGTCTTCAGTTCGTGCTTCCTCCATGGAAGGTTCTGGTGAGAAGCGGATAGTCCATGGTACTTAAACTTTTAATCAGTACACAGTTCTGAGGTTCCTAGAGTAGAGTTTTTAGAGAAAGGATAATATATGGTGTGTGATGTTTAACAATATAAAAATCTCACAATACAATAATATTGCGATATGAAGTCCACAATATGATATTTATTGCGATATAAAAAAATTAAAAAGGCAAATGAAGAATTGGGAAAAAAATGAAAATTTTGTACATTTTTAAAAATTATTCTATCTAATGCACTTTGAGAGTTCAAAATTAAGAGCTCCGACCTATGTTCTTAACTAAGAAAACTTAAGTGAGAAAAAAATTTGTGAATTGACTTAAAAGGGACTCGACCCTGTTTTTATTTGTGATACTGTCACAGTCTAAATTACATTCACACTGGTGTTTTAGGAAGCCAAACAAATTAGAATATAATAATAATAATAACAACAATGACAGTAATAGCCATGTATTGTAAAACAAGTTGTGCTGTAAAATAAATGAAAATGCATATTTCATAGGTATATTATTTTTGCTTTACACTACAGTAGGGAAATTACAATACTTCTTTCTTAATTTTTACACTTGAAAGAGATATTTTGAATTTGGACTACATTTAAACCGCTAGCTGTCAGCAGCTTTTATTTTGAAGGAAACAGCAGTAGAGCTTTTATTTTGAAGGAAAACTCCAGCTTCAGTAAAAACTGTAGTGAGACGCAAAAACGCGTCTCACTACAAATCTAGTAAAATGTTTTAATCATCTGCCATGAAAAATAAAGCATAACTGGTGGCCGCTGCGTTTCCAAACCCGCCCTAAACTCACAGCACATGCAATAAACGAGTTCACTGCATTCACTGTGAACGGAGCCGCTCTGAGGCGCTGAAAACACAGCATCACTGGGGTATCACCTGAACAATGTGCGCGCAACGAAAAATGCTACCTGCCAAAATATGGTTTATTAACGTCTACACATACCGCAACCCTAAACCCACTCTTACAGTAATGCAAATACAGTAATTGTGTGTTGTTCAGGGTTGTGGCTAGAAAGTATACAGCTATGGCTGGAAACCAACAATAAATAAATTTTTCTACCTATTAGATTGTGTTTTAATAATGTCTACACCTACCCTTTACAGTAATGCAAACACAGTAATTATTGTTGCTAAGTGTGAGAAAAAATGACGCAATATTGATGTGCGCATGTGCAGTAAACCCTGGTAGGAAAATCTGACAGGCAGGATAAAATGTCAGGACACTGGTAGACCTCTCGTTTCATATCATCATGTGACCACAATAATATCAAGACAGTTTTGCTATTGCGATATCACAATATTGATAATATCGTTACTAGTGATGTTGCATTTTATCTATATTGTCTTGTCTAGTTTTTATTTTCTAGTCAGAATGAGAAGATTTCACTTGGGCAACATATGCATTCAATTTCACGTTATGTATAATTGATTTTACTATGTTTAAGGATGCCAAGTGTTAAAAAAAAAAAAAAGGTCCATAAGCCTGATCTGCACACTGTTTACAGTTGTAGAATTCAAAGTCAAAGTTTGTGGCTTCCTGGGAGGAGTATACCTCTAAACGGGTGTTCACATCGGCAGTGATAATACTGCACATCATTCATTTTTATAAGAACTGGTGATTTCCATTGGCATTTAGTGGCAGTGAGTAGACCTCAGCTTTATACAAATAAGCAGTGATATAATTGTTGAACAAAGTTTAAGACAGACCAAATTATATAATCCAATTCAGCATCAGTTGAGCCTCACCATAACAAGTCAAATTAAACCAAACAATCACTAAACAGGTTGCTTCCAAGTCATTGGTGTTACTGTAAATAGCACCATTTAATGTAATTGCACCATATTCAACAGAGCTTTATGATTGGCCAAAAGCAGAATTGTTACGTCAGTCTGTCCTGATCTTGTGAGTGCACATACATCAGTAATCTTATGGCTCAGTTGTCGGTTCACACATAGCATCTAAATCTCATCCTGTCAAGCTGTCAGAACTGACTTACTGGTATTTCACACATGATCCATAAATGGTCAAATTCTGGTAATTTTCCAGAGAAGGCTGGACAATTAATTACATATTTGTGCAGCTGATGCAAAATAGGGTTTTATATTGTGAAAGTTTTTTTTTTTTTTTTTTTCCTTTCCTTAAAGCAAGTTCTTCACCAAATTGTTGCCAAATGGAATACATAAAGATTTTTTAAGAAATCATAAAGAAATGAAAAGAGCTTTGTATAATATATGTGAAGGACATCTGTATTTTTTATGATCATAAAGCAGGTTCATTAAAATATCTTGAAATGTATCTACACACACACTTAACTGGCAGATAAAAGTACAGTTTTTATAATTTATTGCAAAAAAACGCAGGCAAAATACAAAGGCATTTCGCATCAAAGCTAAAATAACGCTTCTTCAGACAGCAACTGTACATTACTGCACTGATCATAATGCAGAAGTGTCCCTTTCCAGTGTCTAATTCACTCATAACATCATTGTCTGATGGTCAATCCCCCACTTTTATCAATAAAATAGGTGTTAGATTGCCAGTAATATCCCCATGCCGATTGCTTGACCAGTCACGCATTATACCATATTAGATTTCAATCATATACATATATAATCTGTATCTCTTTTTCAGATAGAAAATACTTAGATATTTACAGAAAGCTTTACTGGACAGTTTATGCATGAAATTGCATTATGTAAATGGCCCTCCCTGCTGTTTACATAGCACCCTGCAGTTAGCGCAGTGTGGGCTAATTCTAGTGTGTTTACTCAACATAAACAGGCAATATAATTGTCCTCCAAGGAGTTTGCTTGAAATTGCGCTTAGAATGGAATATCAAGCCAGTATATCATTCCCTGAATAGGTTCAGGGTGTGTAGCTGTTTTATTTGCATTTTTGAAGTGTATTCCAGTTTTGTGGTGATGATTTCCTTTTGTGTGACATTGCTAATGTGATTTCCAGTTGTTTGACGCAAAAGGGTGGCAGTGTACGTCTTAAAGTGTTGGGGCCAAATTCGATTGTGTTATAAACATATTCCTTCCAGTGGGTAATTGTATTATGTTTGTATCATAATGTGGTTTATTCTCTGTTTAGCAGTACAATTACACTAACTTTATATGATTCGGTTAAATGTAATGTAATTACAGGACAACTCGGGTTCATTTGTCCAGCATCTGGAATCATGATACATTACTTAATCATAAATTATTATCTATTTCACAAATATAAAGTCAGAATATTTGTGATTCCTTTAAATATGTTTCCTTTAATGTTTAGATATATGTATATATATATATATATATATATATATATAACATGTATACAGTTTTGTGGTGATGATTTCCATCTGTGTGACATTGCTAATGTAATTTCCCAGTTTGACACAAAAGGATTCAATTATATATATATATATATATATATATATATATATATATATATATATATATATTCAATTGAATCCCTACACATCAAGACCTAAAAGCACATGACACTGCTGCCTCTTCCTCGAAAGCATCCATGCATGTCAGCTGGGTCCATGTCTCAGATCACCACCATCTGATCAGCCCTGCCCCCGACCACCTAACTAACCAATCACATCCCACGGAGAATAGCTCTCACCCAATAGCAAACCATGAGATCATAATGGGTTCTGTCACAGAGCTGCGTGCAGGGGCCCTTGTATTGACTGTAGGAGATGAGAAGGGAAGATGGCAGTGAAAGGGAAGGGAGGAGAGAAATTATAGCCCTGGTTTCATCAAGCCTTGCCTTACTACAGCTGCTGAGTGTGTTTATGGCTGAAGATTTTTGCTGGGTGCTTCGGATAAGGAATAATGGCCTTGCAGATCCTCTCTGCAGGGATTTGTAAGTGCTGTTTCTGTGATACCTGCTGTGACTGTGCAGTTTGTTGTGTTTTACTGCGTAGTATAGCATCATACCTAGGGATTGCATTTGGATTTGTGCCACCCAGTGTGCATTTGATTAACATTTCAAATACAGATCGCTGTTGATTACACATGATGATCTTCTATTTCAAAATAGAATGCATGTTTAGTCTTTTTGGTGTGTTCCGATGGGATAAGATTTGGAATTTCTCGTTTAAAATGTTGTGTTGTTGTGATCATGCTGTGTATGTAGCCTATATATAATCACCTTTATAGCATTATCTTCATCTCACAGTGATGTAGCAGTTCTTACATCTGCCAGATTATTCTATATGCTCAGTCTGCTGTGAGTAACTAGTGAGCATGGATTGGCCTTTGGTTCCCTGAGCTATAAGTGTCCTTGCTGGGTTCTGTGTTTTCATTGGCTCGGGCCTCAGATGCCTGTACGGTTTGCAGCGGTGTGGTTAGAGGCCGTTAGAGTAATTTGCCTATGTGATTTCCTCTTCTCAGTGCCATGTGTTTTCAGTCGAGCAATGAAATTTCAAGCCATTGATTCCATACAAAATGAAACATAGGTTTATAGGTTCCTAAACACTGAAAATGCTTGACAAGTATAGTTTTCTCTGCTGTGTTGAGGTTCTTCTTATTGAAACAGGAAGTTGGGGTGGTGCTAAGTTTAGTAGCCTATGCTATTGTTGTTTAATCTTTCAATCTTGATGTCAAATTGTAGGCCAACCTGACGGCTATTTCACCTTGGGTTCCCTCTGGAAGTCAATGTTTGTTGTTTTTTTTTTGTGTGTGTTTTTTAGAATAGCTGCTATTCTTGTTGTTATTTGTTTAAGAAACTTTCAAGAAGAAACTGCAATTTTTTTTTTTTTATTATTATTTTATTATTATGTAAAGACTACACAGGTTGTTTGGTTCCTCAAAAACAAACTCATCAATTAAAATTAAATCTTTTTTTTTTCAGCTTTTGAAGTATATACATTTCAGCTGTTACTGTGAGTCATTTATTAACTACAGACCTACAGATTTTACTGATACAAAAATAAAATAAAATAATAAAATGCTATTCTAAAACCCCATAGGAACTGGACTATGATTTGAACAGCTGTGTTTTATAATGAATAAATTCAAGCCACCTCCAAAACCAATTAATAATTGAGAAAAAAACCAAAGAGACCAGTTGCAAACAAGACAAGTAGTATTTATGTTTATAAGACTCAGGGGATGTTCTCATTGTACATAGCATTTTATTGAACAAAAATTTGTGTATGCCCATGCATTTTTGTGGAATGTTTTGTAACGATTGTACATTTTAAATGTTATACATGCTGAAAGTCTTTGTAGAGAATACTAGCATATTGAGGACCTCATAGCTAATAAACATGAAGTGACTTGGCCTATATGTTTATTTTATTTGTTTACACATCAATTATTTTATTAATATTATTTATTAAATATATATATACCTACTGTACAACTCTTTCCAATAAATCAATAAAAAGGGGGGATATAGTAACAAATCCCGAAATCTTTTTTTTTTCCTTATTTGTCATTAAGACATTTTGAATTTTATTTTTGTAAATAAGACCTTATCTTGGCACCTGTTCTTCAAGGTGGTTCTTTGGAGACACTCCAACTCCCTGTCGACAGCGCCGATGTCTTGGCAAATCTTGAGATGCCCTAGAGATCAAATCGGTTCAAAACACACTGCATCCATCTGCACGTACTCTCGCATGTTATATGTGTGAAGATCCATGCATCTCATTAAAGCTGGGAAGACAGAAGGTTGATACACTTTCATATTTCAGATATATACAGTATAGTTAATGCTGTAAATATTCACCACATCATCATCTTACTCCTGCATTAGAGCTATGAAGTAACCTGAGAAAACTCTTCCATATAATGAATCAGTTTTCATGGGCTTTCTCTCATGCTGGAGTGAAAGGCAGAGAGTGCTTCAGGAAACTGTGGGTTAATTTTGAATTCTCATCCCAGGAAATCCCACAACCTCACAACCTCACAGGCTCTAAATATTTTACGACATTGTCAATATTCATCCATCTTCTAGAGGAAATGGTACAAATCACAGAGACTGACTGCCAAATCAGCACTCCTTGGGTAACACTGCTGAAAACTCATTCTGTAAGGCCATTGTAGTTCCTTCTTCTTCTTTCTCTTATCAATCGGAGAAGCCGTAGGTGGATGTGTCTGCTGGTTTGTGGTGTGTTTTATGTTTCACAAGGTCACTTAGGAGACTTGTGACCTTAGAAGAGGCCACAGAGAATAGGGTGGGATGTACATAAGATGCTCTCCTCTGATTTCTGTTGATCAGTAGTATTGAAAGTGACGTGACATGTGACCAAGTGTGGTGACCCATACTTGGAATTTGTGCTCTGCATTTAAGTGCACACCATGAACACACACCCGGAGCAGTGGGCAGCCATTTATGCTGCGGCTCAAGGGCACCTCCGTCGTGGTATTGAGGGTGGAGAGAGCGCTGTACATTCTCTCCCCCCACATACAATTCCTGCCGGACCGAGTCCTACGAGTCCGACTCTCTAACCATTAGGCCGCGACTTCCCCTTGCTGAATTTAGATCACCATTTGCAAACTTCAGAATAAAAAAAAAAAAAAAATCCACTTGAATGATTGTATTAACATTTTAATTATAAACCATGTATCACCTAGCTCCAATCTGCTAAATGCAACTATAAGACATAAAGATATTAAGATATTATGCACATTAACATGATTTTTTTTTCTGCTGATCAGTGCATATTGTGAAAAGCACTATACAAATAAATTTGTCTCTGAGCTCCGGAGCTCCAGACTTTATGATGCCATCACTGAATTAGTTGGGCACTATGTGAAATATTTTTAAAAAATTAAAATAATTATAAAATTATATATATATATATATATATATATATATATATATATATATATATATATATAGCTGTCAGTCAAAAGTTATCACAGGTAATCAAATTAAACATTTGAATAAAACTTATTACAATTTAACCATATCATAAATCAAATATTACAAGCCCAGCATACAGTGTGTTATATGTCCAGTGGTGTCCCTATTCATAGAAAGAATTGGTATATATTTTAATGATGGGTTTACGAGTTTGTAAGATATTTTATTTTTTAATTTAATTTAATTTAATTTAATTTTATTTTATTTTATTTTATTTTATTTTATTTTATTTTATTTTATTTTATTTTATTTTATTTTATTTTATTTTATTTTATTTTATTTTATTTTATTTTTTATTTTATTTTATTTTTTTTTTTTTTTTATTTTATTTTTTAAACCAACACATTACCCATGGCACAACACTCCCATAGAAATTTACTAAATATTCATATGCTTTATTTTATTAGTCAAGCAATACAAAGCAGAGAACAGGGGAAAATAAATATGTATTTTTGGGTTTTAAAAAAAATTAACCTGTGCAGCTTTTGGTCGCACCAGAGATTAGCTATCAGCCAGCATCTGACAACAACTCCCGAACACAGCTCAGACTGTTATATAGTAACATATCCTCCTCATCCTCCTAAGGCAAGCGTTGCTATTTCCTAACCCTCAGTTTGATGACTTGAAGAAACCACTACCCCTTCAGCACATAACTCGTCTATGTCTGTTATAGACATAAAAAAAAGTGTGCCATCACATTTCTAAGTGATCGGTCTTATGATTTCCGCCAGCTAGACAATAAATAATGAAAAATCACTGTTGTTGACAGAAGGACTCAAGTTATATTAAGGGACCTGAGTATCATAGAGACTTCAGTGTCAATGAGGAAGCAAAGTACCGTTAAAAATAAAATCCTAAAGGTTTTTTCCAACAACATTTTTTCATTATTCATGAGCTGTCCGTTCAACCGTTCAACATCAATGCAAGTCTCCATACAGCCTTCCCTGTGAGTTATCACTTTAATTACAGCTATGTTTTTTGAAAGAAAGATTTTTCACTTTTGGAATATAGTGTGCTTAGCAACTCATCACTCCAGAGGCTTTGCTTATTAAGACTATGTTTTTATTATCTAGGCAACAGAAGAGGCTTGTGGGTAGTGTAGTTTAAAAAATGGAGCGATAATACAGTACATGCTGACACCTGGTGGGGGGACCTTGTTTAAAACTAGAGGCTGACTTTATAACATGTGGCCTTTTAACTGTTACATAATGTTGCACTCCAGTGTATGCATGCATGTATGCAATTTCTTTATGATATTATAGTTGGCATAATAATAAATATAACAAGAGGGTATTTAAAAATAAATCTAGACTATAAGCAATGGTCAAACATATGTCTGCATTACAGAAGTTTTTAAAGGAGTGTCTTCTGCCTGAAGTCTATATTTTGGAGGGATTTTGGGGTGGAGTTTGGGCAGTTGTGGTTGTGCACTGCATGCCTGCATGGAAACCCAGTTTGGAAGACCTGCAATTAGCAAAATAAGAGCAGTGCGTCCAAAATTAGGAGCAGAAGCCACACTCCTCTCTCTCTTGTCCTATTTTTCAGAGTCTTTCAAGAAATCTATAAGGGAAGTTTTGCTCTTTGATGATGCTGGGTGAGATTTATAGGATTGCTGAGCTCATTAATAACTTAGAGCTTGGAGAATCCTGGAAATGGACTATTCTGTGGGATTCGTACCTTGTCCGAAGGTCTCATTTTGATTGCACTGCATGCTTTTGAATACAACAGAGAATTTTAATGTAGTGTGTACACTCCGCTCTAGAGGAAAACATTTGTTCAGCCTACGCTTTGGTTAAATGTAGCTAGATAATAATGATATCAATATAAAATATAGATGGCCATTATGAAGAGGCCTTACTGAGATTTCATATAGACATGCAGACAATGCAGTTTGTTGTTTTCTACTAAATATTTGCATTTATATTCATGCATCTAAAAGATGCTTTCATGCAAAGTGACAAAAGCAGTTTGTTAAAGAGCAGTAATAAAATAATATTTGTATTGTACAATGGCAAGTTTAATAGACAGCTAGGATATACTATATACAGACAACTATTGCAGTTGTCTGACGGAAACCTTGTATATGTTTTGTCATTTTTAATGTACAATGGCAAGTTTAATAGACAACTTGGATATACTATACACAAACTATATATATATATATATATATATATATATATAAATTAATTTCAATCCTCAAACTGTTAAGTACCACACTTCAGCTGCATCTGAAATCGCATACTTCTCTACTATATAGTACACTGTAAAAAACGTTGAGAAAAAATAAAAGTTTAGTAGGCAAAACTACTATTTTCTTGTATTTCCGGTGAGATTCTGAAGTGTGCATACGATGGGCACTATCTTATGAGGCCACAGGAGAAAATTTGTGAACAGCAATGAAATGACACTGCTAGGTCACGTGATAATGACAAAATGGTGAATATAGTACGTCCAGATTCTATTCAAATATATAACATACTTTTTAGTGGCCACTAATTAATTATTTATTCAAAATAAGTACCTACTCAAGAAAGTATGCGATTTTGGACGCAGCCACTGTCTCTGTATCTTGATAAGTGGAGGAGAGTGTCTTAGTCTAGCATTTGCCTTCTAGTCTTAGCAGTATAATAACTTTATATTATATAACATGAGATTTTGGCTAAATGTATTCAGCTAGAGGAAAAACTGAGCACCCACATAGATACTATAAGTTTTGCAATCTATAAGTTTAATATAGTTTAATGAAGGCAATCGCTGGTTAAAAAAACTTGTAACTCTATTTAAGCCTGATTTTGGTAAAATGTTGATTATATGCAAGTGTCTGATCATATAAAAAGCCGCAATACCAACTCTAACAACACAGTGTTTAATAATGTAAAAAAAAATTAATTACATTTTTCTATTTCTTGAAAAGTAGAGGTTTTACAGTTGCCGGACAGAAACAATATATAGTTGTGAAAAAATAGCATGGATCAGACGGAATTAATTGTGTGTATATTGGGAATAAAGACCACCTTGATAGTGTGTGTGTGGGAGACCCACATTTGAGTGACTGTCTATTCCCAGTGTCACTTGAGAGGACATTCCATACGCAGCCTAAGGACTGGATTTATGAATACAATTACTGCTACCTATTCTCTCATCGTGACTCTATACTCACACACAGACTAAAGGAAATAGAACACTTTGGACCCCCTACTTGGTGAAAATGAGATGAGGCATGGATTTAAGGCTTTAGTCAGCTGGATAGATTTACCTCAAATCCATTGAGAATTGAGTTCAGCTACCTCACCAGCTGCATTAGAAATTGAGTGACATCCCATATGTATCTGTACCTTCCTCTTCCTTCAGAAATAAAGAATTGAGCAAATCTTGTTTGTGCTGCAGACATGAACTGTGCCACAAATGATGTGGCATGTTTAGATATGGTGTGTTTTTAAGCAATCAGACTGCTGTTTTGTTTGCTTCGTTATTAAATAGGCAATTACAATTTAAAATAACTGTTTTCTATTGTAGTATATTTTTAATATATTTCTTTAATGACAAGGCTGACATTATCTTTCAGAAATTATTTTAATAAGCTGATTTGCGCTTAAGAAACATTTCATATTATTTAGCAAAGTTAAAAACAGTCTTAATACGTATGTGGAAACCTTGATACATTTTTTTTTCTTTGATGAAAAGCAAGTTCATAAGAACAACATTTATTTAAAATAGTAATATTTTTTATTATTATTAATCTCTTTACTGTTAAGGTCATTGCACACTTGAGTCCGAAATTTTCACACGTTAAAAAATAAATACGACAATCACATTTACACACTGCCTCCGAAACTTTCGTCCATCATAAAAAAAATTCAGATCAGGTTTGATTTTCTGCATTTTCGCATCCATAGCAAGCATTTTGATAGGAAAGAATGAGGAATAAGAAAAAAAACGAAAAAATGCATACAAATAAATGCAAAATAAATTTCAGACTCAAGGACCTTTACTTTTGATCAATTCAATGCATCCTTGCTAAATCAAAATAATTAATTCCTTCCAAAACCTTTCCGAGCCCAAACATTTGTGAACACTGAAGGAGGGACCTGAGTCATAACTAGAGGCTAGAATATCATATGGTGGTGGACCCTTCATTTGGACTCTCCTAGCAACCGCCCAGAAAACGTTAACAACTACACAAACATATTAAAACCTGTTTGGAACATCTGATCTTTATGGTTTTGAGTTGACAGAGCCCCCTTAGGTCAACGCTTACTTTATTGAGATTGTCAGTGGTTTTAACTGAACTTGAGCCTCAAGGCTCCTTCAGGACTACAAAAGCCTCCTCTTTATTGATGAGGTGTATGTGCTGAGATGGAGAGCATTGTATCGGTAATAACACTTGTGCTCCATTTGCTCCCACATGTAGACTGAGATGTGGAAATGATGTGCAAAGATTGACACTTCCGATGGAATCCAGTAATCAAGAGACACCCTTGCAGAAGCAAATCTTTTTTTATCCATGTAATTGCTAGATATGAATCATAGTCTGACATAGATTGCATTAAGATTGCATGTAAGGAACACTATTCCACATTCATTGACAGTAGTGATTTGATAAAATATTTGTACCCTCAGCAACTTTTGCTCATCCTGATACATTTTCTATTACTGTTGGCTGAAGTTCAGTTCCCATAATACACATACTCTGTTCTGTGTAAAAAAAAAGGGGTTAGTACATTTCAAATCAGAGTATGTTGAAAATAAACAAAAAAAAGTGAATGAAATGAAAGCAAAATATATACAACTCATGATCATTTAAGTTTGCAATAAATACTGCTCCACACAAACATTTTACAAATTCCTTATAATATGCATAATACGTGAAAATTCTGCACCAAAAAATGGTAATGCAAATTGTTTATTGATAAATTTGTTTTTAACAAATAAAAAGTTTGAAGGTCCCCCTACGGTTTTCTGCCAAAATTTTTAAACATTTAAAAGCAAACATTAAGACAGCATAGTAGAAACAATAGTCTGTGTTTTTGGCCATCATCTTTGCTCCTGTCTCTTGTCTTTCTGGTACAATTTAATTCTTTTCTTTTTGTTCTTTTGACGTCACAATGGCTACCCCTGTTGTCCTGTGCTTCTCCATTGACTGTAAGGCAATATATTCTCTGCCCTCCCTGGCTGGACTGCAATGACAGGACAGATCAACAAATGACATGCAACTCTGTCAGGCCAGCGTAATGTATTCCTTCTCCCAGGGCAGCAGCACGCTCAACACCATCACTGCTCAGTCTTACCTCCTGACATGACCCCAGGGTAATGTTACATACATGTCTGTCAAGTGAGAGATTGAAACTGAAATGTGGCGCTATATGTTGTAATGGAGTTCAGCATTGTAGTACTGTTATATATGTGCTGAAGGAATATTAGCAGCTCCTGTCATACTGGAATGCAGAGATAGGATGCGGGTGCTGGGTGACAGGGTGCTGTCATGTATTCCAATGGATTTGAGCTGAATGGATATCACAGGATGAGTTTTACAGAGATGCTGACATTAAAGTGAGCGAGAAGGCCTAAATCCAGTACCGTTTCTAGGCATAGGCGAGCTAGGCAGTAGCCTAGGGCGCCACCAGCTGAAGGGGCACCAATGAGCACACGTACTGGTACTACATTTTAGCAGGGTTGTGATAAAGAGTGGCACGGTCACCCTGAAATATGACTGCCGCCCCCACTGGATCCCCAACATCATTGGGCTAGAGTACTGTCAATCTGACGATGCCTGTATGCCATTGGATCAGAGCGCTTTGAATTGTTGCCTGATTGTTGCATGCTTGCATTTGGAGCACTCATCAATGCAACTAGATCGATGGGCTCTGTCAGCGCTTTGGCAAGGTAACGCTTTTTTATTTTTTTGCCATGCAATAAATCTAAGTTCAAAGGCCAATTTAAAATATTGGTACTGTAAATAAAGTGCACAAAATCAGTATTTTGTTTAGGCAGTATTTGTGCCAGTTGATGAATCGTGCAGCGAGATTTGTCCAAAAGGTGTGCGTTTTTCCGCCAATGCATTATTAAAGGATCAGCGTGTCATGTAATATTCCCATATAAACTTTTAACAGCCAATAAAAAAATATTGGCATAGTAAAATTTGCAAATTCATAAGATCAATACATCCTTTATTAAACCGCTTTGTCGAGTTTAATACATCCTTATGGAGGTGTCGAAATGCTGATCATTTCATTAACTTCTACCACAGCACTAATGGGAGAAGCGTCATACACATAGAGGGCAGAGTGTCACGTTATTTAAAGGGGAAGTTCACGCTTTAATGAGTAGCAAAGGATTATTAAGTAGCTGTATTGATTACTTGTATGCCACTGATCAGGCTTTTATATGTAGTTTGGGGCAACAAAGTGTTTTATAGGTTTGACTGAAATAATAATGCAATAACTGACACTTTAAATCAATGTTTCAAGCAACAACAACAAAACAATTGAACAAAAAACAGATAAAGACAAAAAGTAGCCATTGATAGTATCTAAACATGTATCCAAATCCAAATGTAATAAAATTAATTTATGTGTGATTTATGTGTAAATTATGTGCAATGTCTTAGCTACTAGGGATTGTTACATAGGGATATACAGGCATCTAGTGGCAACACAATGATATTACAGATAATAAATTGTGCAAAATGTTTATCTTAAGTCAATTTACAAATAATGCATTCAGATTTGTGGAACTCAATCTCCACAAATCAGCATTGTTACTATGACAACCAGTTTGAATGTAACAAGAAACTGGTGTCTGAAAAGAATATATATATATATATATATATATATATATATATAAAAATTATATATAATTTGGGGGCACCAATAGGGATTTCGCCTAGGGCATCAAATTGGCTAGAAACGGCCCTGCCTAAATCCTATGATACATTATATTGTTCAAGCTCCTGTCTCAGTATTTATGTATGTGCTTGTTTCAACAAATTTGTTTCAGACGATACATTTTGTTGTCTAAGTAGCAAATGGGGGCAGTCTACACCACAGAAACAACTACAAATGCAGTAGCCAAGGCAGGGAAATACATTACTTTTAACTTGTTTACTTTGCCCATCTGTGAGAAGAACTGTGAAGTAGAAGCAAAAGCCACAAGGGCTTGTTGTTTAAATGTATTCCTTTACGCGCAGCTGGCAGTTTGTGAAAATAAAAGTCATTATGCAGTGTCAGCGGCCTGGTATTCTGCTGCAAAATTTATGCTGTGCTGATGTTCTTCCTCTCAGAATGAGCTTTTTTTCTGTCAGTGCTTAAGCTGTTTATCCATGGCAGTTTGGAGACTTGATACTGTTGTTGTTTGACAATTGGAGATTTTATATAGGTTCCTAACACAGAGCCTTGTGGGACCTCCCCCTGTAGAAAGTCAATATCGAGGTTTTATCCTTGGCTGAAAAGTGTACTGATATACACAGATGTCTTTGCAGGAAGACTTGGTTCAGTGTTTTCTGACAGTGAGCCCCTTCGTCACTGGCAACTCATTGAGCTCTTTCTGAGAAAGTCGGTAACTGTATCATCATGTGATGGGGTATTTGGGTGCAAAAGAATGAACTAATTCCATTGTGTCATCGTAGTGGTCATAATTAAACAATAGTGGGTTTTACACTTGGTCACCTGCTCAACGGGGAGCAGGAGTGCTATGTTTAAAGTGATACTAAAGTGGACTAGGGGGCATTTTGGGGATTAGAACCAAAGGCCAGATGAGTAGCACCTCCCGGTATGGAATAGTGCAGCTGTGATCATGTGCCCATTTTGCTTTAACTACATTGTAACCCTTCTCAACTCAACAGTCATTCGCCCGCCCTTTCTTTTTGTTGGGCGGCTAAATCAGCCTGTGACTGGCAACATTCTCTGGTTATTTTAAACACAGGACTTGTGACCTCAGACTGCACTGGACTGTTATGAAGACACTCACATATCCGTGTGCCAAACTTCACTTCTCGTACCTTAAGACAACGATACTGTCATGTTGTAGAAATTGCATGATTTATGAGGTGATTTGAGTCATGGCAAACCTCACAGTTCTCTTTCGCTTTCTCTATGTGGGCTTTGTAAGAAACAGGCAAGGACGCCTCACTGAGTGGTGTCCAGCATTTGATAAAGGTAGGTCAGAGCTTTGTTACAACACGCTTTTGTACATGTATAAGTTAAGAGTGGAGTGTTTAGGGACTCTGAAATGTAATGATTTCAGCAGTGGAAGATCAATATATTTGCCTGGCTAAAAAATGTGCCTAATTAATCCAAGCATTAGCATTTTGAAATTATTGTATCAGCTATGCCAACTTGGTTGATTAACAATATGCAGAGTGCAGAATTCGTTGTATAGTCTATATACAGTAAATGTATGTGCATGGGTATCTACAGTATATTGGCCATCAACCACACTGCTCTCTAAATTTTGGCATCAGCCACTAAGAAAGCAACATAACAACGAATAACCACTAGAATTAAGCAGTATATTTCTATGATAGATAACTATATACAAATAGAGCATTATGGGAAAATGTGCTCCCTTAAGAACAGTGTGCATTTTTTGTGACATATTTAGAGATGATTAGTATATGATGATGCATCATCCAATATATTATTAAAGGGGTGGTTGATTGCGATTTCACTTTTTTAACATTAGTTAGTGTGTAATGTTGCTGTTTGAGCATAAACAATATCTGCAAAGTTGCGGCGCTGAAAGTTCAATGCAAACGGTCTTTTAAAATTCTGGCATTTTAATGCCTACAAAAACAACTGGTAAGGGACTACAACGAGTTACATCCCGGGTCCGTTACGTATGCTTTAGAGAAGAGGAAGAGAAAACTAGGGGTGCACGTAAAAATCTATTCATATATGAATCGCGATTCTGTCTTCTAACGATTCTAATGGATTCACAAGTTTCAAAATCATGTTCTAAAGCAGCGGCTCTCTCTCTCTCTCTCTCTCTCTCCAACAATGAAATGTTCCATTTATACACTTATTTTCACACAGCTATGACAAGCGTTAAACATGGACATGCGTGTGGTTGCTGTACTGTATTAAAGCTTTAATCAGGATAAAACCATATATTAAAAGCTAACAGAAGCAGTAGCACTTACAAATAACAGCATATCTAAAAGTATGAGACAACAACAAACAAAAAACATACCATTAAAAGCCGTGCTTACACAGGTTCTGCGCGATCCTCTTCACTAATATCCTCTGCGTCTCAATCTGGCTCAAATTGATAAGCAATTTTGACGGCGCCATTGTTTACAATACAACCAGAGCACATGACGCTGGGCTGAGGGGCGGGACGTTTAGATGCGCACTAGAGGCGGTTTAGCCAATCACAACACACTGGACCAGCTAACCAATCTGAGCCCATTGCATATTTCTGAGGGAGGGGCTTCATAAAACCAGGAAATGATCAGCGCGTTTAGAGGAGAAGGGACAGAGCGGTGTGGAATAAAGGTAAATTACGTGAAAAATAATGCGTTTTTTAAAAATGAAGCATTAACACATGTTACACTGCACCCCCTAAAACACAATCAAGCCTAGAAATAAAAACAGTCAACCACCCTTTTAAGGGAAAAACCTGATATGCTATTTTTACCAAAGTGTACTTGCACCAGCTATCATTTGATTTTTACATAACTTAGCAAGACTTTCTGATGTTATTAATGTAAAATACTAAATCAGTTATTTTATGTACTTTATGGCTGAACAATGACAGGCAAATCGCATAATGAAATCCTAGTCAATAGATACATCTGAATTACACTACAATTCTATGACTGTAGTCCTGTATTTTTAATGGAAAGTCCAGTATAATGGAAAGAGATGTCTTTAATTCACATTAGGTGTATTTACATGCAGTAATTTCCCTCAGTCGGAATAAATCCAGTCTAATTTCAGATTCTGAAAGTTCTGTTTATATGAACCCTAAATGTTGCAATATAATTCACATATGTGTGGTCACACTTTATTTTAAGGTCCAATTCTCACCATTAACAAACCATTAACTATGACTTTTGCCTCAATAAACTCCTAATTTCCTGCTTATTAATATTTAGTAAGGTAATTGTTAAGTGTAGGTATTGGGTAGGATAAGGGATGTAGAATATGGTCATGCAGAATATGTGCATTATAAGTACTAATAAACAGCCAATATGTTAATAGGCATGCAAATAAGCAACTATTTAATATTAGTGAGAATGGGTCCCTAAGTGTTACCATATTTGTTTACATGTGCATTACTTGTATTCCGTTTAAAAAGAAAGCTGACATTTCTGTCAGAAGAGTAAATATCAGCATTAAAACTGACCAGTATGTAAGATTTAAAACATACACACGTTTGTATGAAGTAAAACATACTGTATGTAAATGTGCATCATAGCACAGTGCATGTGTGCAAGCTGTTTTTGAATCCGATTAGGAACTCAGTCAAGCGTCTACATGCTTAATTTTTTCCTGTTGATTGGATCATTTCAGGTTTACGTCACCCCTTTCAATCTGATCAGAATTTCATTCGGATCGAGCTCAAATGATTGAGGTGTTTACATGAAGGCTTTTCAGTTTGATTAAGCCATCAATCAAATATAAATGGACTACAATTTCTCCTTCCCACGTAATGCCGATGTGATGCATTCAGTTGTGTCAAATGCATTATTTGTATTCTGAGCAATATCACACCGTGCTTGTTCAATTAGGCCAGATGAGAACTGGACTGAGACTGGACTTGGGAACCTTTTTTCCCAAGGTTTTTTTCCCCCTCCATTTCTGTCACCTGATGGGAGTTTGGTTTTCTTCCCACTGTCGCCTTTTGGCTTGCTTAGTTAGGGTCTAAATTAAAGATAATTTGATGACACTGACACTATCAGATGAGAACAAAACTTGAATTGATCTGAATAATGACACTACTGTCTTAAAGCTGCTTATTGCTGAATTGAACTTCTTTCATAATGAATGAACTTTACACAGTTAATAAACTGAACCAACATCGAACTGAATGGAACTGAATAATGACACTATTGTCTTGCTACAGCTGTTTGCATCATTGATTATGTTGCGTTGCTGTTTAATATTGTGAAACTGCTTTGAAATCTCTATTGTATGAAGTACTATAAAAAAGTGTGACGACTTGATTTGGGTGCATGTAAACATAGCTGTTGAATAATTCTGCTCAAATGTCATATAGCTTATACTTTTAACTTCAAAACAAAAGCAACATTGTTTTGTAAAGTTACAAATGAATTACTATTCAGATAAAACATCAAGATTGTAAGTGCATGCCATCTTACCCATTTGTCTGTCGTTATATTTCTTTACAATCGATCACAAAAAAATTAAAATATGGAAAATATTGCTGGAATTCCTCATCATGCCTTTCACAAAGCTTAAAATCTTGTAACCTAAAATCTTCATGATGTGTAATTAAACCCTTGTTCTAGTACTTTGGGGTGATGAAATTAACTCTCAGTTTAAGGAGTTTAAGTGAGGTAAGTTTTTATGTAGCTAATTAAAGCTAGTTGTAATCAAAGCAAATACTCTCAACATGAAGGAGCAAATTTGTACATAAATCTTGTTCCATAAGCAGCACTGCTGCAAGATGTTTGGCAAGTGTGTGCACAGGGGGTCTGGGAGTTAACAGGTGGATTAGAAGCCATCAGCAAAATGTATTCCATCATAAATCTGCACACTCTGAGCATTCGCCAAGCTTCAGAGCCCCAGAGCTTTAGAACACACACAAGAACATCAGTAAATCTTGCCTTCTAGGGAACACAAAGTGAAAAGCTGCAGTGGAGAGCAGTGAATTAGCATGGCAACGCCCTCTTGTGTTGTTTACACCATTAGTTTAAAAGCTTACTTTGCCAAAGTCGACTGACTCTTCTTTCCCAGAAACTCAGGGAGCAGATGCAATATCTGTAGTTTGATGGCTATGCCTGTAAAATGGGAACCATTGTGAATAGCCACTCTTGGCAATATGCTCAAGCGGGATTGAGACTCATCCCACTCTCAGGTATTCTTCTGTTTAATATTTGATAAATGTGATTTGTTGAAGTAGCCTAAAGATTGAAGTATGAGAGTTGCTTATTCCCTAAAATCATCCAACGAGGGTTTTTCTTTTCCTACTTTTAAGTAGTATGTTTTATACTGTCTGAATTTGGTAGCTGCCTTTATTGGCCAGGTCTCTCTTAATGGGACCAACCCTATTAATAAAAGTTCAATAAATAACTAAAAAAAGAAATAAAAATAGAAATGCTGTCATTAGCCAGTCATTGAATTTGAAGGCATTGGGAAATGTGATTTGTAGAGACTGAAATATGGCAGTTGCCTATTGTAAAATCACGGAGGCATAAGAGGTATTACTCTAGAAGTGCAGCTCTGGATTAATGAGGTAGAACTGTTTTGGTACAGAAGTAAAAGGTGACTTTGGTTTATTTGCAAACCCATGTGGAGCTCTCTTGTAGTTTCTCCAATATTTTGAGTTTGACTCAGACTAACTTGGACACATTAACATTACTTCACAACGCTCCAATTGATTTCCTTTCAGTCAACAAATGTGAATCAAAATACTCTACGGTCTGTGTGACTTGCTTCTGCAGCAAGTCTGGCTTTCCATGCTGATCAGATATCAATTTATTTCCAGCCTCTCAGTGGCTGCCCAGCTCTGGGAAATGAAGACCATTCGTCATAAGGATGGCAGTATGAAATGAATTCATGTCTAGGGAATTTTTCCTCAATGTTCAGAGTCATATCTAAAGGACATGTGATTGTACAACCCTGTCTCAACCCCCTGTTGAGACTGTATGAGCCATTGTAGACTCTCACTGGTTGTAAAACAACAAGCAATCAAGACTTGCGAACAAGGTCCATAAAAGCGAGGATGGGAATGGGTCAGTAAAGGTTGCCAATGGAGAGGCAGAGGAGTGGGAGAGAAATGCAGCCTGTAAATGGGAGAATGGGCCGAGGGATCCATAACTCATGTAAGGTGGGGACTGTATTGGGAGGCGCTGATGTGTGAGAAAAATGAGCTGGCGTTAGCTCAGACACCCTCTCAGCCATCTCTTACAACCATGGAAAATCCAAAATATAAATGTCCAGTACAATTAATTGTTGGCAGACAACTTACTTGGCTCGCATTATGGCAGCTTGAACTCTACACTGAATTGCTGATGTAGATTGGGTAGTCTTTATAGTGTGTGACTAGAACATTGTGGTCACATCTAGAATAAAAATGACTTGGTTTCTCTTTCGTTGGATGTCGGTAAATACAGTATTTTTGAAGGTGTGGTTAGACCACTACAAATGTTAATCAAGAATTAAGCGAACTGAAAAAATTCTCCTAGTGGATAGTGGATTTTGTTGATACCAATAACTAGTTGGAAAATATGGTTAATATGGCTTGATAGTATACCTGCATGCAAATCCTTAACAGTAGACTGATGAGAAGATTCATAACCACATTTACATCTAATATGACAACTATTTCACATTTGGGAAGCTAATGTTATAATTGAGGAAGTGCTTCACTAGACCAAAATCCAACGTATGCAGGATCAACATATGATGGCCTTGTCATCAGGAAGATCATTCAAATGCGACACTAGCCACAACACAAATGGTTTGGAACGCAGCTCCTTGGTTTGCTCAAGTAAACAATGGGTGAACTTGACTGGTAAGCAGTTCCATAGAGATACATATTGTTACAGGGTTATAGGGCTACGTGTGTGGTAGCAGAAACTAGTTTTAACTTAGTGGTTAACAGTAATAATGCCAAGGCTTATAATTTGGCTGATAAATAAACATAAATGAATGACTGATATATCGGCCGATACTTTAAACAGACTGCATCAACAGAGATACATTGGAGTATACAAGTAGTCTAGTGATCTAGAAACCATATCTTTACCTCCAACCCCCTTTGCTGCCTGCTAATACGTCTCACCTCATTCCATCAGGTATGTCTCTGGCTTGACGTGATTGATGTGGACTGACAGAATGAGATGTGAACTGGGCCTGGTGTGCAGAGGCATGGCCGAGGACTGGCCTGCTTAATCACAATCCCCAAAGCTGAGAAAGTGGCACATCCTTACCTCTGAGGCTGGCCTATATTTAGACAGGAGCCAAAAAAAGGAAATGTAGCCTAGCACCAGCCAACATACACACAGACATACACACAGCCAACAGTTTCCATCCGTATATGATTAGAGTGGAGGCCCATATTGCTTGCCTTGTTTTGCCAAAATCTCACAGAGCAAGAGAAGTCTCTCATATAGAAGCCCTCCGACCGAGCTGGTCAGTTTCAGTCAATATACTCTGCTCAATCATTTTGTTTTCATTGTGGCTTAAATTGGCCGAATCATTTGAATCATCTGTCCCACAGTTTTGTAAATCGAGCTGCTGTTTCTGAGTCAGGGGAACAGACAATGGTTGGTGTGTTTAACAATTTATTTTGCTACAGTAAATTAGTTTACAGTGGATTGTGTGGGTTGCCTAAACTGGACACAATGACTAGATGCTTGCCGTAAATGCTTGGGTCAGTCTTACTGCCAAAATGAGTTACCACCAATAAAAAATAAAAACAGTGCAATGAACTAATCAGTTAGAACCTATTTATTGCCACATAAATGCAAGCTAGTAGAATTTGTTCCTGCAACTAACATTTTTACAGATACACCATTGCCATAAATATTTTTTTTTGTTTGTTTGTTTGTTTGTTTCTTTGCACGATCTGCATGACCTGTCAAACAGGGTCAAAATTTAAATAGTTTGAACTATTTAAAGCTATTGTGGGATTCAAAGCTGCAACCAACCTTTTTACCAGTCGAAATAATTAACTGCTGGGCTGCACCACACCATTTATTCATTACGTGCCCCCTCAGATTTTTGAGCCAAGTTGATTTTGAATGCAGCTTCCAAAAGACAAAAAATATTAGCAAATATTATTTTCTATGTGTATATATATATATATATTTGATACAATCACATCGGCGTGATTAGAACATTCAGTGGGTCACGTCACTAGCTGCTAAATTCAAATCTGCGCTCGCTGGCTGGAAGACAAACGCGTTTTTTACAGTGCTGCTCATAATAATCAATCACACTCGATTCTGTTGAGCTTATGAATGCAATGACCAATCAGAGGCGTTCAGATGAGTCATCGTAGAAAAGCCGGTGTTTTCTTTACTAGCTAGCTGACTGGCGAATTCTCTAATCAGAAGAAGTGCAGATGTAGAAATGCAAATAAGATATTCATTTCACAGTGTAAACAGCTTCAGTGATTATAATGGGAGTTTTTGAGAGTGCTTGAACTCTGGCTAGACAATGAAAATCTTTGATAATGTAAATGTTCTTTGATTCTATACAATGAAAGTGTTATAATTAGTAGCCTAACTTACAATTTTTTTTTATTTTTATTTTTTTTTTTTATTAAATTCACATTAAATATGAAGTCAGTTGTATTAAAATTATTTTATGGCATGACACCCATATCTGGTACCTAAGTAAAAATACGGGTTTTTATGCATAGCTAATAGATTACACTATTAGCCTACTTTGCCCATCGCCCATTAGGCCTATAGATCAACTATAATCTATAAAAGTGCAAAATGCATTTACTTACACATAGTTGAGAATCGAGATATTTCATGATATAGCCTAGAGTTTGGGAATATTTCGAATAAAAATGAAAAATAAAAACAAATATTTTAATTAAACATAAGCCTATATCAGATATATAGTTCTATCGTGGCTGCTGTGTCAGACAAGATCCCCCCCACCCCACAACGCCCCCGCTTCACTCATGCCCCCTCAAAAATATTGAGTGCCATTGAATGCTTGTCAAGTACACTTACTTATCCAGCACCAGGATATCATCTGTCCTGAATATTAACAGCGTCTTTTACTTTTGGCATGTCTGTCTGAGTAGATGACCTAGTCGAAATGCATGGCTATTGGGTAGAAAAGCTGGCTTCTGAGCATCATAAGACACCTTTTGCTCTACTTAGAAGAGTGGTATGACACTTCCCTGTGTGTAGCTCCAGTAATACTTCCTTTGTTGAGCTGTGCAGTAATGGTGTTTAATTTCAGTTGTGTCATTAATAATGCATGACTGGACCCCAGGGTTGATTGACAACTTGTATTTCACGCTTGGCAGACCAGTTAATTTAGGAAGCACTGGCAAAGCTCATTATTATTTTTACTCTGTTATGTATGAAACAAACACCGCCCCAGACTTTTAGAGGACAGTCAGGTGTTTTTGGACACATCAGACACTGTCATTAAGTCAGCTTGCCTGCTGAGTGATATGATGGTAATCCCTTGGTTCTATTGTTGGAGGATATTTGGACAGCGGGGGCCACACAAACATTTCTGCAGAATTATATATATATTTTGTTCAGATCACATGTTCTTTAAGCTGTGAACACTGGCGGCAACTAAATATTATGATTGGGCTCAGCTTGTGGTGTCTCCTATTACTGATCAGCACTTTCTGTAACATTCCTGCGAATACTGTAAATAATGAATGCTGAATCTGTAAGAGCAAGGTTTTTTTTATTTTCTATTATTTTTTTTATAGCAATGTCTGAGCAGTGGAGGTTTTTAGTGCCCTACCGTTTGAAATTCCTAGTCAAAGTCATTTCTCTATCATTTGGAAGCAAAAATAACATGGCATTTTATGCAGTTATGTAGAGCAGGTTTTGAAGGTTTTTACAGTGCGCAGAGCTACAAAGAAATTCATAAAAATAGAGATCAACAAAGTGTCCTGTGACACATCTGTGAATCTTGCTGCATGTTTGAACAAAAACGTACAAGGAAGAGGTAGCTTATTATATTTGGTTGGTTTATTGTGTTGTGGATTATTAAGCTGGTTATAGTAAAGTGAAAAAATTGGGGAAATAAGACTAATAAACAAGCTGTCATTTTGGTTCTGTTGAATGGTTCACTTGACTGCATCACTGAAATGAGTAAAATTGACTGTATTTTTGTTTGTGCACTTAGATGTTCCACGTAAATTTCACACATGTAATTAAGTAAATCTACTTAAGTTAAGTAAAATTAATAATGTAAATAAGTATATACTTTTTTTTATTTTACCTAACTTTTTTAATGTAAGTGTTTTATACAACTATGTTCAATAAATGAAGCAATGAACACCACAGTCCTAATTTAACAATCCTAACCACATGCTCTTTTACAGTAAATGTACAATATAAATGAACAATAAACACTAACATATCTTTGCTTTTACTCAAAAATGCATAAATTAATTTCAGTATTTATTGTCTCAATATAGTCCTATATGCAAAGCTAGTGAAGCTAAATTAATTTCTCAGCTAATGCAACGGAAATGGTTCATGTAGGCCCAACACAAATTAAGCAAATTTTAGTTTTACATAAGTGGACTGAACACAATGAAATTCAGTTGTGATATAATGTTCAGAAATTGTGTTGCATGACTAAACAATTTCAAACACCCTGATACACATTACGCAAAAACAGCATTTTCAAAAAGCACATTTTTAACTATATGTTATATGTAATTTATAATTATATGCGCCTAAGGACTAATCCGCTGCTGATGGATCATCGTCATAGAAATTCATGTTGCTGATGGATAAAAGTTCAAACCATTTTAACTCAGTACGTGCAAAGATATGTATTTTTCATGTTGTATTAGGGCCACTGAAAGCACCAGAGTGTGAAAGCTAAATGTAAATGATTTGCATTAAATGCATACCCACAATGCATGCACACATACACACACACACACACACACACACACACACACACACACATACATATGAATGTAACCATTTTATGTGGGTAGTGGCTTAAGATGCAGTCACCAAAGAAGTATAAGTAAAGATTTAAGAAAAAGGAGTGATGCACAAGCCCACACACGTACAAACAGTGTAAAGGTTATGCGAATATTGGATTGTGATGAGGTCATCAACGTGGGGGGAATAAAACACACACACACACACACACACATACAACACGCCCCATGAAGTCCCTGGATACTGCTATTGCACATGCCCCAGTCATTATATCTCCCTGCAGACAGCCATAACCTTACGCCAGGAAGTGGTGGCCAATTTAGCCTGTGACATAATGTGTTATGATGGGCAATCAAGCCTGACTTCTGCTGACTCCCTCATAAAGCTAATGAAATCAATAGCAGTGTGGAAAGTGCACTGCACATTTATGCCCTTCAGTAAGACTGGTTATTCAGAATAATAATTTTATACACAGTTTATGTATTTGTCTCAATGTAAGCAACCAGCAATTTAAAAAGTGTAACTTAGATAACTGAACTAGGAACAGGTTTAGTAATGATGACTTTCCATATTGGGATATGAAAGTCAGCTTCATAAAAAATAAATAAATAAATTCAGACAAACACTGCATACGCTTGGCCTTTAAAGCTGCATAGCAATATGTTGACCCAGATACTGTGCTAATATTCACCAGGCTTTAGTCTTGTTTACTTCTTTTTTGCTTCTAGAAGAGCACAGTCATTATAATAGTCTTGTTAGCATTCTATATACAGCATACATCAATCTTTTTTTTTCTTTTTTTTAAGTTGTAAATAAAACAAAAATAGTTGGGCGTATGCGTATAAAAAAATAGATTTCAGTTTTTCATTTTTTTTTAAAGTTCATGTTTTACTAACTGTTTCTTTATAATCAATTGTGAAATTCTCTGATAAGATGTTATGGTGTGGTTTACAGTTATACCCTATTGTGAACTGTACCATCGTATTGAGTGTGCAGTCGAACTGTGCTGGGTTTGATATGGTAATGGTATTTCCCTGTGGGTTTAAAGGAAAAATGAGTGAAAAAAAAAAACAAAACAAAAAAACACAGTTGCTGCTTCCTGTGGAGATTAACCTCCTATTAACATTCACATTATGATTCACCTATCCAGCCCTGCCTTTGTGAAACCCAACCTTCACTCAATAAAAAAAATAAAATAATAATAATAATAATAAAAAAAAGAAAAAAGCTATTTTACAGTGAATAACACCTACTTAGTTTGACATATAGCCATTTGTGTTTTATTCGGCTGTGCTCTGAATGTTAGGGCTGTCAAAGTTAACACGTTAATAACGCGTTAACGCAGATTCATTTTAACGGCACTAATTTTATTAACGCACGATTAATGCAGCGCGCATTTTCTGTTTGACCCGTGGCCTAACCCCTTGTTGGAGAAATTGAGATGCACAGTGTTGTCAACTTAGCGACATTGCAGACCCCTTCAGCGACTTTTTTTCCCTTCAAAAAAGTACCCAAACCTTATTTTGTTTCTGAGAATCGCTGGTACTGCCGCGCGAGCGCGAGGTCTTGCTGTCCCAGCGTGCGCGCACTCTCTCTCTCTCTCTCTCTCTCTGCGCCTGCTCAGTGTTCAGTGAGCAGCGGAGAGGAGCAGTATGGAGTCAATTTAATTTTTTTATTACATAAAAAGACATGATCAACGGACTGTGGGATGGATAAATATATTTGATCAATCTCTGATAATCCCAGGTTGCTATGGTCACGCGGGTTTGTTTATGCATGATTAAACTCATGGCCACGACATACAGTATTATCATGTTCCCACGACTTAATATCTCGTGGCCACGACAAAACTAAACCAAAAAGACTTTTTAATCTTTTTTAAACTTCCAGTGCCAATCATTTCTTAATTTATGCCAGGAGTTATGTAAATGAAAAACGAAGTCGAGATGGATATGAAGCTTGAGTCTTAGACCTTTTTAATGATGTATAGTTTGTGAAGTTAATTGCATTCTTTTACATTAAAACTAGCAGTAACTCTGAACTAATGTAAACAAAGAGCGCTGTGCACAGGTTAAGAGATTTTAAACAAGCACTATTAATGCACATTTAGTTAACCAGATGAAACAATACACATTTTAATGCTATAAAAGTGTGCACACATTGAGAGAAATAAACAGCAGATGTTCATATTAACAACTTCTTTAACTTGTGCAAACGCTGCTAATACACATATACATTTGTTAATAAAATGAAAACATGCATGTTTTAAAGCTAGTGAATAAAAGGAAACGATCTGCCCGCATGCCTCTGCTCAATGAGCCGTCACTTCCAGGGAGGCATGCCCAGGCCTGTTGGACACGCCCCCGTCCCCTGACTCCAATCCCATGTCAAAACAGCGCCACAAAGTGAGATGTGCAGAAATGTGAAGCGCAAAGGGAAAACAGTATCGCAAGCTCAAACTTGACTGAAACGCAAAATAAAAGCTGCATTGCAAATAAATTAGTAGATATGGCCATGGAAAATATGTATTGCAAAATCATTGCTTTTGCTCTGTTTTATTTATCTATTTTGCAATTCTTTATTTTTATTTGCAAAACTTATTTTCTTTTTGCAATACTTCATTTTCTTTTGCAATTCTTTATTTTTCTTTGCAAAACTTATTTTCTTTTGCAAAACTTTATTTTCTTTTGCATATATATGCGGCATTAAATTGACTCCATAGAGCAGCGCTTTCAGTTAAACACAGATATTATATTGCTTCTCTGATTTTACATGCAAGTATAGCCGAAATCACAGCACAGCTATTGTCTTTATTTTATGTGTATTTGATTTCATCAGACGATGGTTCGATTATCAGGATTTTTGTGCAGATTAATATCTTGGAATGGAGCTTTTTTTATGTAGTCTTTATGGGTCGCGTTTCAATTAGGCATGGGACGATAACTGGTTTCAAGGTATACCGCGGTTTGGAAAATTCATGGTTTCAAAACCACTAAAATTTTCCGTTATACCGTTCCTGCGGTATGCGCAGTTTTTTTACGTGTAGTCAAAGACGGAAAGTGCAGGACTCCCTCAGTTGTGAGCAGTGAAGAGCGTAAGCCTGGTTTATACTCGCGCCTGGCTCCGCTTCGCGAGCCTCTGCTGACTGCGCACGCACCTCCCCAAATTTCGCATATTATTAAACAAATAATATGCAAACCTCCCCAAATTTCGCATATTATTAAACAAACAGTGTATAAATAGTGTCTACATGAATTCTAATTCTATTTTTATACAATAAAAATAAAACGTTCTTGAATTAAAAAGCCTTGGACAAACTGCAAAAAAAAAAAACTCTTCATTGTTTTCCCTTAGCGTTAAAAGTTACCTGGTGGAGTTTGAAATTAACATCAAACTGCTTCTGTTTCACACAGAATTGCCTAGAACTAGTGCATCTTCGGAAGCGGAGCTGCGCGAAAAGTTACAAAAATTTTGTACACACTCAAAGCGAACTTCCGCCAACACCGCGATGACGTCATATTTGGCGCGCGCACCCTCACTGCAGAACACAAGATCCAGGGGGTGGAGTTGGATCTAGATCTAGATCCAACTCCTCCCACCTTACATAGACCTAAACCTACCCGTTTCCACCCCCTGATCCATAAACCCACCCATCCCCACCCCTAAACCTACCAGTCTCCACCCCCTGGATGTGGATCCAACTCCGCCCCCTGGATCTTTTGTTCTGCAGTGAGGGGCTACTGGGAACTTGCGGACGCGTCGAGTATAAACCAGGCTTAACGAGTCACACGACCCCTCCCCCTCCGGACAGCGGTCAGTGAGAGTCACCTGTGTGTAGGATGATGGCCGAATGAGGTGAATCCCTGGAACTTTTTCCCCCGTCGAAAAAGGCGAAGTCTGCCGTATGGGAATTTCTCGGGTAACCTTGATGTTCCGTACAGATGATGATGTTTTGGCGCCAATCGCTAAATAAATACTTCCAGGTCGTACACAAACGATATATCTGTGTCGTCTTCATATCTCCCTCTTTCACCCTCAATCAAGACAGAGATCCATTCGCCGGTTGTTTCAGTGTTGAAATAAATACTACTTGGCTTGCTATATGTTATCGCAGAAACGTAGTACTTTAGTCTGCTATTCCCCGCTCTGTGAAGTAATGTGAGGGAGGAAACTAGTTGACGTTAGCTAGTTAATTAGTTAGCTGACTAAAGTACTAAGTTTCTGCGATTTAGTACAATCAATTTAGCTGGTATCACGTCTATAATTTTAAGCCTCCTGCCATTGTTTACATCTGTTCAAAATCACGTCATTTAAAAAAGAAACAAACTGCTGGCTCAGGTGTCTTTGCCACTGTTTGAGTGTTATACGGAGAGAGACCGTGTGTGTGTGTGTGTGTGTGTGTATGTGTGTGTGTGTGTGACACACTCGCGCTCTCTACTTATGTGTATGTGCACACATCTTTGTACCTCACCGCTCATAACTTGGACTGAAAGATGAATGTGTAGAAAGTGAGCATATCTCCAAAAACCTTGTTGAGCTGCAGGTTTAATGACTGCATTTTTTATTTTTTACAGAAATTGTTTTGATTTATGTTTTTGATTAGTGAGCTATAGGTTTAGGTTAAGTGACTGCATTTTTTATTTTTTTTTCATTTAGAAGGATTTCTAAATTTCTTTAAAAATTAAAAAATGTAAAAAAAATTTACCCAGACATTTAAAAATTACATATTTTAGAGGTGAAATCGCAATACCGTGAAACCGTGATATTTTTAAGGTTATCATACTGTCAGAATCTCATACCGGCCCATGCCTAGTTTCAATCACTATTTCATATTCATTCCGTTGTCTGACAACAGAAACAGTAAAATATATCAGTGAAAATGTGGGCACAGAGAGGCAAACAAACCTAATAATAAATAATATATGTACATTTTGCATGTTCAGAAGAAGAGCTGCCCTGTCATGCAAAAATGTAAACAGGTTTGTGTCAGTAAATTGCTCAGTGCAAAGAAAGAGAAGTAATGGGAACCTGGTATTTATTTTTTCATGTGTCTAATTGTCACACTTCAAGGGACACACGGGAACCAGGAACGAGGAGACGAAGAATATCACAACACGGGAGTTTAATATTCAAATGGGAACACAGATCACAGGCAGGGTAGACACTCAAAGACCGACAAACACTAACTGAAAGGACTGGGGCTTATAAAGACAGGGAAATCAGGGGAAAACAAGACACACCTGGAGCAAATTAACTGGGGAGAAACTGGGTCACAGGGAACACATGGGGAGCAAAACAGTCCAGGGGTGTGACATTACTCCCCTCTCCCGGAAGGTGCGTCCTCGCACCGTGGAACAACAGAGGGGGGGAAACGGGTGGGAACAAAGGCGGAGGCTCAGGAGGAGGACGGACACCTGGGAGGGGGGCGGCTGACAGAGACCAGGGAGGTGACGAAGGAGGGAGGAGCCAGGGAGGAGACAGGAGGGACCTGGAGCAGGAGGAGCCTGGCAGGACCCAGGCCACAGCCATGATGATGGCCTACGGTGGAGCCGACGGAGGGAGGAGCCATGGAGGAGGCATGGCCGCTGACTCCAGGGGGCCGACCAATGGCAGCGGAGCAGGTGGTGGAGGAGCCCGAGGCGGAGAGCCGACGAACCAGGGGGATACCGAGGATCCGGGGGGCCAAGGTGGAGCCGAGTGCTCTGGCGACCGAGGCGAAGGTGGAGCTCTGGAGATCCGCGGCGGAGCCAGAGTGACTGAGGACCAACGTGGAGCTGGCGGGATGGAGCGACGAGGTGCAGCCAGAGGAGCGGAGTCCTGAGGCGATGGCGGGTCGACGCCCGACCAAGGCGGAGCCGGAGGGACGAGGGAGCCCGGTGGAGCTGGAGGATCGACGGGTGACGGTGGAGGCGAGGGAGGTAGGAGCCGAGGTGGAGCCGCTGGGTCAGCGGGCGGCGGAGTCCGGGCCGAGGAGGCAGGCGGAGGTGAGGATACTCCAGCCCGGCGGCGCTGGAGGATGGCAGTCCGTGGGGCTCGCACCGCATTGATGGTGGGCTGAGGGCGAGCAGAGGGGCTGCCAGACGACAGCGGTGGAGGAGGCAGGAGCGGGTGGGAGGGTGGGCATTTTCAAAGAGCGGGCACTGGAGGATCTGAAGCCCCCTCAGGGCTGAACAAGGGAACCAAGGAAGAAGGAGGGCTGGACGGGACCAGCGGGGATGACGGAGAGAGGAGAGGGGAGAGGGGGCAGTTCGAATTCCAGTTCAGTTTCCCAGTCAATTAAATCCTCCTCCATGTCCAGCAGCCCCAGATGTATCGTCAGCTCACCCTCAGCCACGGTGCAGGGGGCGGAGCTCCACTCTGTGCTCACACCGTCCACGGCTGGCTCCCTCACGATGGGCACTGTAGCCGGCTCTCGCATCTGATCTGACGTGTTGGGCTCAACTTCCGGGGCGATCTTCCGCTCAGTCGCTCGGCTTTGCACTGGCTCGTAGATCGAAGCGGGAAATGGCTCTCCGTCATCGGTGGGCTCGGGCTGATGCTCCGCACCGCGGGGAGTTGGTGGGCTGGGCTCTGTGTTAGGAGTGGGGCTGATGTCGTCGTCCTCGAAGTCCACAGTCAGTTGGGATCCACAGTACACATGTACACACATATATATATATATATATATATATATATATTAGTACAAAACAAATAGTAATAATAATAATACTTTTATTCAGAAAGGACGCAGTAAATTGATCAAAAGTGACAGTAAAGTGACAAATATTAAGTTAAGTTACAAAATATTTTTTTTTAAGTAAATGCTGTTCTTTTGAATCTGGAAAAATATATATTACAGTTTCCACAAATATCCTGTGTTGATTATAAGAAGAAATGTTTCTTAAGCACCAAATCAGCATATTAGAATTATTTATGAAAGATCATGTGGCACTGAAGACTGGAGTAATGAAAATTGAGCTTTGTCATCACAGAAATAAATAGCATTTTCATCAAATAAATGCAGTCTGGTGAGCATAAAAGACTTCTTTTAAAAATATTAAAAGTGTCTGTATAGAAGATATTAATCGGATGTTCAACACGATGTTTAAATCAGAACACAATACTTTTCCTGAGCACAGAATTCTGATTGACCTTCATGTGCTCACTGGGTACTGACATTTCCATCTTTTGTATAACCCAGTTATTCTTAAAAAGGGTTATATGTTTGAAATTTTAATTGGCAAATTGGTTTAGTGCAAGATTTTGACTCTATTTGAATTGAGGGAGATTGGTGTCAATGAGTGCACATTAGCATGTTATATGCATTGGCGAAGCTGTTGATGAATTAAGAGCTTGCCATCTGTTGAGTAGGCGGGGGAGAAAGAGAATGAGGATCAGGGTTGGGGAGGAGAGGGTGGAGCGGGCATGTATCTCTGACTCGGGAGGCCTTGACATACAGAACTAAATATGTTATTAACTGCACACCATATAATCAAACCCATTTTAAACACATTGAAGTAAATCAAAAAAATATGAATGGGATAAATATCTGCATGTTTTAGCTATTATCCTGCCACAATTCTAGTGTGCTGTTTCATAAATTTAGGCTAATCAACCTATGAATAAATGATATCATGTGTTGCTTTTCCTGTTTACAAGTTGTGTGAATGTGTTTGTCATCATGTGCTTTGGAGACTGACCAGTTTTTGAATCCTTCCAGGGTTCCACAGAAATGAAGACATGAAGGCTGTTGAAGTTCTTCCCATCCTTAAAGAAAAGGTGGCATTCTTATCAGGTGAGCCTATATACTATTCTATGTATTGGGTTTCCTAATCTAGTTGTCTATCTGGCAATGATTGTTGGCTTTTTGATGAATTGCTGTGTTGCTCTTTTGTAAGTCGCTTTGGATAAAAGTTTCTGCTTAATGCATAAATGTAAATGTTACAAAGTAAGCTTCTTTTTTTTTTTTTAGGAAATTGATGCATTTATTCAGAACAGAAGATGCTGAATATTAATCAAACGTAACAGTAAACCATACTGTAATGTTACAACAGTTCTATTTAAAATAGATACTTTTGTTCTGAACCACAGTGCCCTCCAAAATTATTGGAACAGTAAAGACAAAATTGCTCTGTTGACTGTGGAGTCAAGACATTTACAAATATTATTAAAAGATGAATATGAGACAAAACTACAGAATGTCACATTTTATTATTGGGTGATTCAACACATAGATGTTTTACCAGCTAAGAAGTTCAGCACTTTTAGAGTTTCATCCCCCTATCTTATGTGAGCATAAGTATTGGAACAGTTGCGTCACAAGTCTTTCTAAGTGATCAGCTGTGTCCTGTTGCATTAATTCTTCAGCTATTAAAAGCAGGGAATGTGTCGTATCAGATATATCCATTACTTCTGCATTCTGAATTCTGCAATCGATGATGACACACACAAACCAGGATGAAGACGAGGGAGCTGACTTTGAGAGAAAAGCAAGCAATTTGGATGCTAAAAGAAAAGAGGAAGTCAATTATAGCTATAGCAAAAATAAAGGGCATGGAGAAATCAAGAGTTTGGAAACCACCAGCGACACCAGCAACCAACAATGACCTGATCGGCTGAGAATACAACAGTAGTTGATGACAGACAAATCATAAAAGCTGTGAAAATGAACCCTAAAAGACATGTCTGTAAAATCACCAACAACTTCCAGAAAGCTGGGGTGATGCTCTGACAATCTACTGTCCTCAGGAGACTTTGACACAGAATAACAGAGGCTACACAGCAAGATGCAAACCTCTGACCAGCACCAAAAATAGAAAGGCAAGATTAGAGTTTGCAAAAAAAGCACAAAGGTGAGCCAGAAGAGTTTTGGAATTATGGACCAATGAGACAAAGATGAACCTTTATCTAAGTGATGGGAAAGCAAAAATGTGGAGAAAAAAGGGAACTGCAATGATCCCAAGCATACAGCCTCATCTGTAAAGCATGGTGGAGGTGGTGTCATGGCATGGGCATGCATGGCTGCCTCTGGAACAGGCCCTCTCAACGTTACTGATGACTTAATGTATGATGACAGTAGCAGAATGAATTTGGAAGGGTACAAAGCCATCTTGCCTACCAATATTCAAGAAAATGCCACCAGATTCATTGGGAAGTGCTTCATATTGCATCAGGACAATGACCCAAAACACCCTGCCAGTTCAGTCAAGGAATTTATAAGGGCAAAGAAATGGAAAGTCTTAGATTGCCCAAGTCAATCTCCAGACTTAAATCCGATTGAACATGAATTTCACCTGCTGGAGAGGAGAGTAAAGGCAGAAACTCCCCAAAACAAGCAACAATTGGAATTGGCTGCATTAAAGGCTGGGAAAAGTATTTCAAAGGATGAGACCAAGAGTCTGGTGTTGTCTATGGGTCACAGACTCACTGCTGTGATTGTGCTCAAGGGATCTGCAACTAAATAATAGCTTTTAATCTTTTATATCTGCCTTATGTTCAACTGTCCCAATACGTATGCTCACATCAATGAGTAAGATGAACTCTAAAAGTGCTGTTCTTTTTATTTGGTAAAACATGTATGTGTTGAAACGGCCAATAATAAAATGTGACATTCTGTAGTTTTGTCTCATATTCATCTTTTAATCATATTTGCAAATGTCTTGACTCCACAGCCAACAGAGCAATTTTGTCTTTACTGTTCCAATACTTATGGAGGGCACTGGATATGCATTAAAGAATCCTGATAAAAACAATGTACATATCATATGATTTCATCAAAATATATAGGAGCACATCTGTTTTCAATATTGATAATATTAAGAAATGTCAGAATATTGGAATTATTTAAGTGACACTGAAGACTGTAATGGCTGCTGAAAATTCAGTGTTGCTATCTCATAAATAAATTACATTTTAAAATAAATTAAAATCATAATAATAAATGTATTTTAAATATATGTCATAATATTACTTTTTATTAGATTTTAGATCAAATTAATGCAGCCCAGGTAAGCCTAAGAGGCTTGATTAAAAATATTTCAATCTCTTTCTGACCCCAAAATTTATAAACCATGGTCCCACGTCCAAAAAACCCATCACAGTTAAGAAAGGAGTGAAAAAGAATCTGTTGCTTCCCGCTCCATTCTAAGCCATTTTATTTAGAAGTGTTCGCTCCTTATCCAAAGGCCCGAATTTCTATGAATATTAACGAGAGGAAACTTATTTGCAGTGACAGTCATTAACACTCTCAGATATGTGAGCTCAAAGGCAGAGCAGCATCGCTGGGGAAATGCTGTGAGTGTTTAGCTGGCTGCTGACCCAGATAGCTTACGAACATCTTAATCTTTGGCAGGCCAACTTGCTTATCATCAGCTCAGCTTGTCTAAGCAGAGATATAACTCATTTCCAATTTTGCCCTTCTTCCACCTCTGCACTTCAAAGAAAGTGTTTGCAAATAACGATATGAAGCAATCATATTACCCTAGCAATGATATGAGACATTAGACAAAAACTGAAGCTAGTTAAACACAACTTGGCATGGTTGGCTATGATAAGTAGGCCAAGGTGTTCTAAAGCATCACTATATACAGTAGGTAGGCTAGTTGGAGTTTCTTAAGATTAGCCATTGCCCTATTTTACTAATGCTTGAGTGACACAGATGTTGTTGTTCCAGCCAAATATAAAGTGTGTTGATTTGGCCTGCAGGTGGAAGAGATCGTCGTGGAGGGCCAGTCCTTACATTTCCAGCCAGGAGTAACCATGACAGAATACGACAGGAGGACCTCAGACGACTTATTGCGTACCTTGCAGGCATTCCCAGGTATGCAGTGTGTGTGTGTGTGTGCGTCTTTATCTGTGTGTCAGTGTGAACATTATTATGCAACTAAATTCGTAGTCGTAATAGATCAGGTTCAGGCAGTTGAAACGTTGAGGGATTGATCCCATGGCAGCACAGGTGTGGAAATCAGCCAGCTGCTTGAATTGTAAAGTTACAGTTCACTCATTATTGTGTTCATCCTAACTGCTCAAGGAAATATAGACCAGCGGTTGATACATTTTTGGCCATTTCATTTAAAATTAGCCATTCAATAAAGGTGCAATCACGACTTGCATTATTTTATTTTATTTTATTTTTAGGATGCAGTATATTGCTAAAAGTTAACAGTAAATGTATATTCCCTAAAAAGTTTTATTTCATACTAAGTGTAGTTCAAATCTATTAACATATTTACTGACATCGGTCGAGACTTACTGATATAAAAATGATAGTTAAACTTTATTTGGAGTACTACTTGTGCACAATGCACATTTCTTAATATTAAACCTGAAATGTCACTATTGATGAGGATTGTGTGGTCTTTGAATAATATTGTCTTTAAATTCAAGATATTTAAAGTACAATTGCAATAGTTCCACTTTAGCAAAATCAAATATACTTCAGTATACCTTTAGATTTACTTCATCGCTACTTCCACATAATTAAAGCGCACTAAGCACAAAATTAGTTGTTCCAATTTAGCAGATTTTAAGTATACCAGTTTAGTACACCAAATGTACAATACCAGGGTATTTATATTAAGTACATAATATGTAAATGCATTTGTAGTATACTTAGCATGAAATAAATGTATTTCAAATACATTTTAGTATATTTCTTTTCACTAGGGTTGTTAAAAAATATTTGTTTACAATAGATTTTGTTGTTTGGAATATTGTGTTCATCAAAGACTCCTGAAATAAGTATTATGGTTTCGACAAAAATATTAAGCAGCACAACTGTTTTCTAGATTGAAAATAATAAGAAATGATTCTTGAGCACCAAATCAGCATAATGTAATAGTTTCTGAAGGATCATGTGACACTAATCATGTAAACACAGTTACCACTCTGTTTACTTTGCTCTACCAAGTGCCACAAATGCCATAACACTTTCTTGAAGATATTATATAGGAATCAGAATGTAATAGAGACTTGTGAGTTGTTCAGTTGTATGCTAGGGTAATCTGCTGAAGTGTTTCTAGGTTGTTAATAGAGTGTTTGGGTGGTTGTAGGGTTGCTGCAGGAGGAGGATTGCTAGAGCATTGGTAGGTGGTTGCTAGAGTGTTCTAAGTTGTTGTTATGGCATTGCTATACTGTTGCTAGGGTGTTTTAGAGGGTTAGGCCATCAAAGTCCCTTTAAGGCAAGTCATTTCACTCTGCAGCCATCTTTGAAACTCCTCTCTCTCTGTGATTGTAAGCGAGTTGCTGGTTGGCTGCTAGGGTGTTCTGGGTGGTTGTTGTGGCATTGAGACAGTTGCTTGTGTGTTCTGGTGGGTTACTAGCATGTTTCTAATGAAATGAAAACTGCTGCTCAAGAAAGCATTTTCACAAGCAAGTTTTCATTTTGTTTAATTTACTTTCCCCTATCTTAGGGCGTGTTCACACTTGGCATCTTTTTTGACAAGAAAAGGTTGACAAGAGCGCTTTTTTAGTAAATAAAAAAATTTACAAATAGCAGCCGAGGGCGTCTTTTGTTGCTATAAAAACAGATGCTATGGTAGCCTAGCGCTGTGTGCTGCAGAAATGTCAACTTTTTTCTTGTTGTTATGGAAACGACTCGCCACTCGCTTGTCATTGGTCAGGTGTCAAAAAGGTGCTTGACGTTGAACTTTTTTCAACTCGAAAAGACACTCCAAGCTGCAGAAAAAGACGCCGGCGGTGGCGTTGTAAAAAGCGCTCAGTACTTTTTTGAAAACACGGTTTACTTCATAGGATTATAATGTAAAACAGACTCTGGCAGCTTCAAAAAAGACGCCAAATGTGAACATAGCCTACACACACTTTAACAACTGCATAACGTTACACCTTAGCATTACACCTAAGCATTGCAGTGAGCATCATTTGCATTTTCTTCAGGAAATTTTCAAGTCTAGTTTATGTATTCTTGTCAAGTCCTGGTTTTGTTTTTAAGCTCCCAGGTTTCTGGTTTGTTTAGACATCACATGGCCAATTTGTCTTTTCCCTGCTGTGTCCTTCTGTAGTTAGCATTGATTTGACTCAGTGAAACTCAACCAGCTCCACGTGAATCTGCTTTCAGCCAGAGGGTTCCAGCTCTGCACCGTTCAAAACTTTATGTAGGTTATCATCTGCCGCAGGGTTCTCCAAAACTTTACTTCTGTTCTGTTGTCCGTAATCACTCTGTTTGAGCCAAACTGAATAATACAGAAATTAAACTTCATCTTCTCGACAGCTGTAAACACATTCTCCACTTTTGCATTGAATAATATGGTGGTTTGAAAATAAATAATGCACTTCTCACCCTTTGCTCGGAAACAGAGATATTCAGTATTACAGTATGTTGGAGACCCAGATGTGGCCCCTGGTTAGGAAAACAAGTGGTTTAGTGAGGAAGTGTATAGACGCTTACGGCTGTTGCTTTTGGTGTCTGGTGTGTATCAGATAGCCAGGGGTGTAGATATGTTGTTTGGCCTAAAACTGCAGATTTTAGGCCACACTGGTTGTCCTCCATCACTATTTCATGTTGTTCTCTCTTCTGTTTCTTCACTCCTAAGAAGATTTCTCATTCTTTCACACTTTAAAGAAATGTTCCTGACTCAATCCAACCCACATGGTGTCAAGCACCACATAAAATAATTATAACACATCCATCAATTCTTGAAATCAAACCTAACGTGTGTGTATATTAATTCACTTACAATGCAAGTCTATGAGGCAATGCATTGTGCAAGGATAAATGTTTAAACACACACTGTTTTGGAAGTATACCCACAATACTTTTAGTTTGTTAATACTGACTAATTGTCACGGGGTCGTGGTTGTAGAAATCAGCGTCCAACGCAGGAGTAAACGAAAGGAGTCTTTAATAAGCATCAACACACATTTATCATTGAAAATAACATTAACTCAGGGCAACAAATAGCAACAAAGTAGAACGGACAAACACTAAGGGAAAACTTAGGACTTATAAACACATGGGAAGTAATTAAGGATAACTGAAGCAGGTGCTAGGAATAATCAAATCAACTTAACAAGAACAGGAAAATAACCAAAAAAGGAAACTCAGGAACAAGGACAGGGGTAAAACAAGGAAAAACAAGTCCACAATCCTGACATTATCCCCCCCCCCCTCCCGGAAGGCGCGTCCCACGCCGTAACATCCACTTGATTGGCTCTATGACTCTCTCTCCTCTCCACCTGTAGCTGGTGTGTGGTGAGCGCACTGGCGCCGTTGTCCTGTGGCTGCCATCCAAGTGGATGCTGCACACTGGTGGTGGTTGAGAAGGGACCCCCCACATGATTGTAAAGCACTTTGGGTGTACAGCAATACACAATAAAGCGCTATATAAATGCATCATTCATTCATTCATTCAACATCTCCACCGGGGAGGGGGGGTGGGCGCCCTGAAGGCTGGTCCAAGATGGAGACACGGGAGGCCTCCAGGGCGGATCAGGGAGCTCGGGAGGCCATGGCGGGACGGGGGACTCCGGCGGCCATGACGGGTCATAGGAGCAGGCAATTGAGGGCGCTCTGGAGGCGTGGGCACTGGAGCGGGCACTGGAGGGCACTGTCAAGGAGCGGACCCTGGAGGGTGCTGTCGAAGAGTGGGCTCTGGAGGGTGCTTGCGAGTAGCGAAGCTGGCTGGGACCAGCGGAGACGAAGGAGACTCTGGAGACGATGGGGAGCTGGACGGGACCAGCGGAGGCGAAGGAGATGAAGGAAAGCATCCTGGAGCGAGCTCTGGGGCTGGAGCCGACACTGGAGCTCTGGGGCCCAATACATATCCTCATATACCACCAGTATTCCTAGTGGCACGTGAGCTGCGGACGGTGGCAGGCTTGAGTGAGCCGCGGACAGCGTGCTTGACTTCCCCATGGACGGCGGCAGGCTTGATTTCCCTGCGAACGGCAGCGGACTTGACTTTGGAGCTTTGGACAGCGGCAGGTATGACTTCGGAGCCGCAGACGGCGGCAGAATGACTTCCCCGCGAATGGCGGGCTAGTGTGAGCCGCAGATGGTGGCGGCATTGACTTCGCCGCGGATGGTGGCGGCATTAACTTCGGGCTGCAGAGAGCTGTGGCCGGCGGGCTGGTTCTGGATCGGGCTGGACTCTGTCCCTTCCCTCCAGCTGAGTCCGGTGGTGTCTGGGAGGTCCACGGGGCGATGGTAGTTGGCCCCGATCCAGAACTAAGAGTTCAGCGTTGCGTCGTCGAGCCCCATCCACACGGCGAGCCCGCTAAACTAACGTGCGAACTCCCCCAGTGGGAGATCCTTTCGGGCCAGGGCAGCGAAGCGTTCAGTGATCTCCATTTTCAGTCTTGATCTCGGATTCTGTCATGGGGTCGTGGTTGTAGATATCAGCGCCCAACGCAGGAGTAAACGAAAGGAGTCTTTAATAAGCATCAACACACATTGACCATTGAAAATAACATTAACTCAGGGTATACAACAAATAGCAACAAAGTAGAATGGACAAACACTAAGGGAAAACTCAGGACTTATAAACACATGGGAAGTAATTAAGAAGAACTGAAACAGGTGCTAGGAATAATCAAATCAACTTAACAAGAACAGGAAAATAACCAAATAAGGAAGGAAACTCAGGAACAAGGACAGGGGTAAAACAAGGAAAAACAAGTCCAAAATCCTGACACTCATATGATAAAATCACTTTTATTCAATTTTTAACTCCAGATATTACCATTTATACCATGATCTAAATACTTGATTCTGAATGGCTGGAACTTGTGCGTTTAAACCGTGTAATTCACAGGTAGTTCCAATACGCAGCCTTCATTTAAAGCACACAAAGACTGGAGATCGTGCTGAACACACAGAAACATTCAGGAGCACCTTGTTGTCAATGCTGCCCCATGACGTTTATTAATTAATTTGCAGAAATGAGGTGGTAATGCCACTGTTTTTGAAGTAAATAAACTCACAGGCACACATACAGTACTATCTCACATACTGCTGAAAACAGTGACTGCTTAATATTTCTGTGGAAACTGTTTCTTTGATGTTCTTTGAGTTTGAACAACAGCATTTATTTGAAATATAAATGTCCTTTAACATTGTCAATATTTTTAGTATCACACAATGTAAGTATTAATGTCTTAAAAAAGTAGGCCTACTAACCCCAAACTTTTGAACAGTAGTGTACATATAAATCGCCTCACATTGTTATCCCTTCTCTTGTTTTCTCTCTGTCTCACTCATTTCATCCTTCATTCTGTGTTCTCTCCCTCTCTTTCTCTCTCTCACTCAGAGAGGGAGGTCAGAATGATTTAGAGTTGTTCAGTGCTCATTCCTGCTTAAGAGTCAGACTAGAGGAGTGCAGCTGTGGATATGAAAACATTCTTGAGTTAACAGGCTGTTTTTCGAGCTAGCGAGCTCTTTAGTTACAGTTTAGTTGTTTTAAATTAATCGATTTATTTTTTGTTTGTCCTATGGCATTTTTCTCTAAATTTAGCAAGAAGGGTTTCTTTATCTTTCATATGCTATATTTGGGTAAGTGTTATTTTTCATGCATGGTCCCTTCACTGTATATATGATGCACTAAAATGTATTTCAGTTTGTAGAGATGTCTGAAAGCAGCGGCTCTAATTTACATCTCCCTAATGATGTGAGTGTCAGCGGTGCAGAAGAGCTGATGCTATGTTTTTATTTGTTTGTGTAGTGAGGAGGTGAGCAGACATGGCTTCACAGTCATCGTGGATATGCGAGGATCCAAATGGGACTCTATCAAACCTCTGCTGAAGATCCTACAGGAATCGTTTCCTTCCTGCATCCACGTCGCTCTCATCATCAAGCCTGACAACTTCTGGCAGAAACAGAGGACGAATTTCGGCAGTTCCAAGTTTGAATTTGAGGTAAGCACTTTGTGCATTGTGAATTTACATTTAATAATGTGACAGTGAATAAGAAGTTCTGTTTCTGGTAGATACAATATTTTTTTCTAAAATCTGTTGTGTGAGATTACAGAATTTTTTAGGGAAATAAATTAAAGATTAAACACAGCCTATATTTTACTAGAACATTCCATATTGGTGGTGCGAAAGTAGAGCTGTAAAAATTACTTCTGACCTATTTCATTAGAGCTGAGAGGAAGACGCATGCAGTAGTGTTATATTTAATCTGAAGGCTTAATCTCCCAAAGGAGGTTTCTTAAATTAACACATCTAGTGTGGCACAACATTCAGAAGTATTATTACATTGTAATAAATGTTTAATTGACTTATACTAAGTGTTTATAACTGCATCACAAATATTATTTGAAGTTGTTTACTCCGAAATACTGGAAAATACTTAATTGCACTGATGTAATGCATACCAGGCTGTCTTGAAGTCTCAAGTGTCCACTGTCCCCTCATGTGTCTGCTGTTGTCTCTAATAACATGACCTGAGCTGCAATCTCTGGAATGTTTTTCTGGCTCCTTTAAGTAAAGTGTTCAATGTAACTGATCCAGTAGGCTTTTTATTCATCATCCAATCAGTGTTTAATTGCATTGTTGTTTGAAATAACAACTTCAGCTTCTTGGAAACCTCCCACGGAGTCACAGACAAAACCGTTCCATTCAGAACCCAGAACTGCCAAAATATTGTCATACTTTGCAGTAATCTGTTTTGGTTGTAAAGATGTCACAAAGATGCCTCACCCACATAAAACATTACATTTTAATATTAAATTGCAAAAATGAAGACATGTGGCCAAAATGTGGAAACAATGTAGAGATAACAAACTATTAATAGTCAAGCAGATATCAAAGCAAAATTCAACAGATATCAAATATTATTTTAAAAGCTAGTGTAATGCTTACCGATGCAGCAATTTGTTGTTGTTATTGTCAAATTTCAAGTCAAATTAGATTTATCTAGTGTTTTTCACTGTTTCAAAGCAGCTTTAAAAAATCATGACGTTAATATTTATGATATCTTAATATTTCCATGCCTTATAGTCACATTCAACAGATTAGAGCCATACAGTGATAAAATTTAAATTTTACATCAATACAAGCAATCGAGCCTTTGAGATTTTCTATATAATATACAGTATATGTCCTATGTGCGTATGGATAAAGTTGAACATACTGATATGTCTTATATGTATATTTCTAAATTAAATTAAAATAAAATGCTAATTCAAAGTATTAGTAAATATAAATGGTGTTACGGTTCACAAACATGACAGTTTGGTACGTACCTCGGTTTTGTATGAAAAGATGTGAATTGCACATAATGCAGTTTTTAAATTAAATTATAAATTATAAAATTGATATGTTGTTGTGGTTGAAATATATTCATTTACACAGTGGCTGTCATAACTTGTTTCATAACAGATTTATTTAAACATACATTAAATAATTAAGACATTACTAACAGGTGAAGTAAAATATAATAATATTTCGCAAAACGCTCTTCTTTAGACTTCAATTCTCTAGCGAACTAAAGAGCTGGACACTGATGACTTGCCTGAGGTAAATTAAATGCTACGAGACATTTTGTTTACAAGCTGTTTTACTGATGTCTTTCCGCGGTTGAAACACTGATTGAGCAATTACGTGAGGCATGAAATGTTCATTCATGTTTATTTCATGTTAAAGCTAGTAGTAAGGAGGAAGGGATGATCACGCTGACTACATGATGACTTGATCTGTCTTGCCACATCAAAGAGCGCCAGAACGGCATTTATTGTTTTAATTTCCTGGAAAAAATGGACACAGTTTGTAAGATGATACTTTGTTTCTTATCAAAAGTATAAAACTGTAAGTTTCCAAATGAAGTTTCACTCACACAGTGGTTAAAACAATGCTGTATTTGTTCGCTACACATGCGTACCGAACCGAAAGACCCATACCGACAATACCTGTTACACCCCTAGTAATTATAATTATCATAATTTAATCAGGGCATTAAAATCTCAAAATAAATATAAAAAATCAATTGCAAGTTAAGTCTTTTAATGTGGAGTCCTAGTTCTGTGACATACAGAGTTAATGCATATGTAGATATGTGGGTTTCCATTTAAGTTAGGATACAGTTAAACTAAATTAAAATGAGAAATGTTCAATAGATGAGATCTAAAAACCTACTACATTCAGAAAATGAACCTAAGTGTCCTACTTTCATCCTTTCAGACGATCATGGTGTCCCTCGAGGGTTTGACCAAAGTGGTTGATCCTTCCCAGCTGACTCCAGACTTCGAGGGCAGTCTGGATTATGACCACGAGGAGTGGATCGAAGTTCGAGTGGCCTTTGAAGACTTCACAAGCAATGCAGCTCGCATCCTTTCCCGTTTGGAAGAACTCCAGGACTTGGTGTCCCAGCGGGAGCTGCCGTCAGATCTGGACGGGTCTCGGCGTGCTATGGAGGAACACGCCTCCCTGAAGAAAAAGGTTACTAAAGCTCCTGTGGAGGAGTTAGATACTGAGGGTCAACGCCTGCTTCAGCGAATCCAATGTGGGGAAAAAGGCAGAGGAGATATCCAAGGATTAGCTCCAAAAGTCCAGGCGCTTCTGGATAAACTTCACGCCACACGCCAACATCTGCACCAATCCTGGCACATGCGCAAAGTTAAACTGGATCAGTGTTTCCAGCTGAGACTCTTTCAGCAGGATGCAGAGAAGGTGTGAACATTAATTATATGTGAAGTTTAATGGGGAGAAAACAGGATAGTTTTACATACAATATAGGGTTGGGACCATAACATAATAGATAACACTTTAGTATAGGGACCAATTCTCACTATGAACTAGTTGCTTATTAGCATGCCTATTATTAACATAATGACTGTTTATTAGTACTAATAAAGCTCATATTCTGCATGACCATATTCTACATCCCTAATCCTACCCAATACCTAAACTTAACAACTACCTTACTAACTATTAATAAGCAGCAATAGAAAGCAGCAAATAGTTTATTGAGGCAAAAAAAGTATTACCATGTTTATTACATGCTACCAAGTTGCAATGATGGAACACACTGGTACTTTTTTGTTGGTGGTTACATTTTATATCAGAATATTTTCATAAGGGAAACATTTCTGCAGTGTTTTTCTGTGCACAACCAAACTGTTTTACCTCCCTCCAGAGTCTTCTGTGAAAACTTCTGCAGTGTTCGGATGTTATACTAAATATTGTTAGAATGACAAAGAGTATTTTTGTTAAAAGAAGACAATGCTGTAGGAATACCATAATATTCTGATGGATTTGTGCAGTAGAATATAAAACCCTAACACACATAATACAACATGCATACATTACCATTCAGAAGTTTGTGGTCTCTTATGCTCAGGCTGCATTCATTTGATCAAAAATACAGTAAAAAAAAAAAAAAAAAAAATTATATATATATATTATGGAATGTTATTACAGTTGGTCTATTTTAATATATTTCAGAGTGTAATTTATTCATGTCATGGAAAAGCTGAATTTTTCACTTAAGTTTTCAGTGTCTTTCAGATCTTTCAGAAATCATTCTAATATCTATTTTTAAGAATACTCTGACGAATAGAAAGTTCAAACAAGCAGCTTTTATTAGAAATAGAAATCTTTGTAACATTATAAATGTCTTAATAAAAGTATTAATTTATTTTACTTTCAAACATATCTACCCCAAACTTTTGAACGTTGATGTATGAAAAATAGGCACGATTAAATATGTTGTACCATTCTGTATATAGTGATATGAAAGTGTTATGGGCAAAAACATTAATAGTGATTACAATTTAATAGTCAGAATTTCTTATAAAACATAATATTAATAATAATTACAACAAACTTATTTTATATACAAGCCAACAAATAATACCAAAGATAAGCATGATTTTCTAGAATCGTTTGAAACAGAAAATGAGCAAATTCTTTAAAACTTAACTTACGTTGGTACAATGCTGTTTCCTTACGAAAGTGTATTGAAGTATAACATAAAAACAATATTCCAGTATATTTCACAGTTTATGCCTTCCGTTTTTCCTCTCAACAGATGTTCGATTGGATCGTCCATAATAAAGGCCTGTTCTTGACAACCTACACAGAGATAGGAGCCAACCATCAGCATGTGCTCGAGCTGCAGACCCAGCACAACCACTTTGCAATGAACTGCATGGTAAGGCTGTGTCCAGTGGCCCAGCAGTAATGCGTGTCATCACCTGAGGCATTATAACAGTGTAGCTTGATGTGTGTTACATCATTTAAATGATGTGCGTTTGTACACGTGCCCTGACTCACTTAGTCATGCAAAAATGAACTTTCTGTTATCATATAATAGTCATGTCAATATATGCTTGAAGGGTATGTAATGCCACAGGAGAACAGTCACACGCAGATACATCATCTCTGTGTGTGTGCGTGACCCTGGCAGACATGTTAATCACCCCCAGTAGGTTTCAAAGGCAGAGAGTTTCACAAGAAAACGGCATGGCATCAATCACTGATTTTCCATCTCTATGGTCTCATCTGCCATCTGCCCATCCATATAATGTAACTGCTGTTCAGCCAATAGGAAGAGTCTACTACAGCATGTATCTTCTTGCAGTGTTGACCCATGTAGTTTTAAATGCTCTCATATTTTGGGAATGTTCTTTCTCAAATTTGAAGGATATAAATCTGGTAACACTTTTAACTTTCATTAAGAAGTCATTAAACCGTAATAATGATTACATAGACCAGTAGCTGATGTACTTTTATGTTTGAATAAATATAAAAATATCTTTAATTTTTAAGTTATAATTAGTCATTAATGACTGCAAATTAGATTTTGGCATTTTTTGAGGAAAATGTAAATGGTGCTTACCCTTGCAACACTTAAAGCACACATTGGGTATCATTCATGAAACACGAGCAGAATACATTTTTTGTATAAATTGTTCGCAAAGCCATATACATTTTCGTATTCATGAAAGTGTTATTTGCTCCCAACTGCGTAAAATTGGCATAAAACTTCCAAATGTTTTTTTTTTCTTCTTCTTCTGTTAGGCAAACTGATGAAATTGTATTTTGATAAATATTATTTACCATGATAATATATAATAAAATTAATTGGTTAACCATTGAGTTAAAAGTGAAAATAAATGTAATTGATAAACAACAATGAAATTACTGTCACTTCACAACACTGTAAAAAAAAAAAAAAGTTGAGCCAACTTAAAATTTTAAGGCAACCAGCTTCAGCAGAGTTTTGAGTTTTCTCAATTTGTCGTTTTAAGTTTATACAACAAAAATTTGAGAATCTCCCACAAAAATAAGTTGAGAAAACTCACTCAACTTTTTTTTTTTTTTTTTTTTTTACAGTGAAGTCACTTTAGCTTTATATCAAATCTAAGGTTTATGAAGTATTCGCAAATCCAAAGGAGAGTTTTTGGGTCTGATTTACACCCAAATTACACCCAATTATGCATAAACTTACATAAGTTTCATGAATGAGGCAGTTGAATTTATATGTACTATTTATTTGATTGTTTTTATTACATTAATTTTTGTTTGTTTAGTTTGAATGAAAACAGTTGCATAAAAAAAATTAATAAAAATACATCGATACAGAAATGAAACAGTTCTAGATAAACAATATAGATGTGGAAATAAAACCTATTTGGATAAACAATAAAGAAACATTAGTACAGAGACAAAGCAGATGTTAATAAACGTAAGAAAACAAACAATACAGATATAGAAGCAAAATAAAAGTAGATAGTAGAATGTAGTTACTGCAGCTTATTATTATTATTACTATTTTCATGCATTCATGTTCTCCACCCTCATGAATTTTCAGAAATTTTAAGGTTACAGCCCTTGCCAATTGCTAGGATGTTTTTATAGGTTTTCATCAGGCTCTTTGTTGCTCTTTTGTTAGTGTGTTGGGTTTGGCTGAGTGTGCTAAAATCACATGTCCTGCCTCAGCTGTGAGAACAGTCCACCCCCCTCTCACGTTGCTATAACTGTGCACAACTTAACGGATGAAATGCTTTATCAACTGTTTGCTTTGGGTTAGCCTGACTGCTGGGCAGCCGGGGGCACTACAGCCACCTCCTCAGGAAGTCCTAGGAGCCTTACTTCCCGTCTGATATGAGGCATGAATGGACGTAAACACTCTTTGTGTTAACTTGGTTATAGTGTTAGGTGGCTATTCAGTGTGTATTGATTGATAAGGTGATAATGCACGTTTTGTGTTTGTTGTGTTTATCACATCCTTTCTTACCTAACACAACTAAAATACTTTGTGACTCTTCTCTGATGTTATGGTTACTGGAAACAGACTATTAAAAACATTTTAGTTTTGTAATAAGCGATAATGTTCTGTGCTGATAGCCCACCCCCTATAGGATACCAGGGTTTCTATAGTTTAACCTTGTAGAACCTGACATATGTGTATGCAATAATAATCATATATATATATATAATTTTATTTTTTTGGGGGGGCTCATATAGACAATATACTGTAGGAGTATATGGAACTCATACTCAGAGAGAGAGAAAAAAAGTTTATTCAGAGACCCAAATTGAGCAAAACATGTAATTTGGTGAAGTAGCAATGACCAAAAAGTAAGATGAAAAATTCTGATGGCATGTAATTGTAATGTAAATCAATGAGATCTTTATAACAGTGTAGTGGACTGCTTACATAAAATGCACAGAAACATTAGATCAATAATAATAATGTAATTTCAATAATAATATTATTTCAATCCACCTTTTTCTTCAACGCGAAAGTAAGCCTATGGGTGAGACTTCCGGTTCATTAGCCGCTAGGTAAATAACGAGGAGAATAACAACATGCAGTTAACGGTAAAACTGTTTGCACTACAAACCAGTGTGATCATAATTAAGATAATACATTAAAATAATATAAGACACACCAATTTTCAATATCAAGCAGCAAAACAAACTGTTTTGTACAGCTAAAAATAGCTGGACGCGGATGAGACCGGAAGCTAGACCCATAGAATTTACAAATGGCCACGCTCATTTTTACGGCAAGAAAAAGGTGGATAATATAATAATAATAAGTCTCAGTAAGATGATATTTAAATAGTTATATGATCAAAACTGTTGTTTTAATTGTGGGAGGGCAAAACATTCAGTATAATGCAATGCAGTGAAATGTACAAATAAAAAAGCCTGATGTATCGTATTTGATTCTTGCATTTTAACATGATTTAAAAAAAACAAAATGTTGAAATTATGGATAATCATGTACTGTAAACCTAAGTTGCTTCATTCCAGTAAGTGTTCATCTTGAAATACTGCTAACAGTATAAACGTTACTAAAAGTCAGTAAAGATTTCACAGAACCACAACCAAAAAAACCTAAAAACAAACAAAAAAATACGTGTTTTGATCATGTTAATGATTACCAGTATTTAGAGAATTTTGCATATCAAATATGATACAGCAGGCTTGGGGTTAATGGCCTGCAGGTTCTGTGGCATTTGCCGTATGTATTGACAGTAATTCAAAAATATACTGGAATATTCGATTTATGGAGACATCAATGTTCATCACATGGCACACTGGGGGCCTGGTTGTAACCTTTCGTAATAGACATGCTTAAGCAGCTATGTCATTGAGTTCCAGGGGTAATGTCACCTGAGCGGAACGTTACGCTTGTCAAGTTGTAAATTAACTCAGCTCCCACTCTCTTATGAAAGACAATCTGGAGGACAACATGTAGAAAACACTCCTCTGGCTAAAGGCATTTTACACATGACTGGGTAATCTCCCATCATGCTGGTGTATTGATTAGTCCTAGAGATATCCAGAGGGAGATATAATGTTCCAGGCACTCCTTTTCTAATCATCCTGTATTTGTAAGAGAAAAGAGGTTTACTGTAATAATATCAAACCTGGGAGTCTGAGAGTGAAGGGTAGACTGTCCTTGCATGACTCTCTCTGTTTAAGTAGACTGCAAGGTCCAGTACTGTCATGAGGTGATTTTCTCATGTGAGGAAGGCTTTTGTTCTGCGGTATGTGTGTCTTGGCTGTGTTTAGGTTCTGTAATGTGATCTGTGTAAATGTAGGTACTGTAAAGTACTTCCTTCGTCTGTGCTCTCCTTTTGCGCTCAAGTGACTTGACATTTCATTGTCTTTTTCTTGATGTTTTCTGTTTTGGGGTGAGATTATGGTATTGCAAAAGTTATTTCTGGGTAAAATGTAGTTATTACATGTGTTTGACCAGAATTCTAATAGGGAGAAAAAAAAATTGTAAAAAAGTTAGTTTTAAGCTGAATTCTTCTCATTGGAGCAGTGTACGTTTGTGTTTGTAACAGAAAAAGAAAATAGAAAAAAACTGTAAATTTAAAAATGTAACGTGTAAAATTAAATAAACAGAAACATAGGTATTTACATTTACATTTAGTCATTTAGCATACGCTTTTATCAAAGCGACAATGGAAGCAATCAAAATCAACAAAAGAACAATAATATTGGCTTTTTGTTAATTAATTGTATAATAAATAAAAAGAAAACAAAAATAATATAGAAGCTAGTGTTAGTTTTTGTTGTTGTTGTTGTTGTTTCAAGAAAACAAGCAGTTAGTAAATGAATAGAGTGCAAATCTAAAAGGGGCATTTTTTTAAGAATAGAATTAGAATAGAGAGTGCTAGATTTAGAGGGTCAAATAAAGATGGAATAGATGTGTTTTTAACTGATTATTTTTAGGTATTTAAAATATATACACACGGACACTACTGTTCACACATTTGGGGACAGTATGATTTTTGTCTTTCAAAGAAATGCATACTTTTATTAAGGAAGGATGCATTAAATTGATCAAAAGTGACATTGAAACTTTTACATAAAAAAATAAAATAAAATAGTTGCAGGTACCAAAAAAAAAAAAAAGTACCTTAAATATAAAAAATATTAAGCACCTGTGATAATGTTACTTGAGCATATAAGAATGATTTTAGTAACACTTTATTATGCCCCTTTTTACAAGATGTAATATTGGTCTTGGGTGTCTCCAGAATGTGTCTGTGAAGTTTCAGCCCAAAATACCTCACAGATCATTTATTATAACATCTAGAAAATGTCATTTTTGGGGTGTGTCTAAAAAAAGAGCTGTTTTGGAGTGTATCGCTTTAAATGCAAATGAGCTGCATATTCCCGCCCCGTCTCCAGAAGAGAGCGTCACAGATTCGTCTCTCTGCATTGCATATCTAGAAGCAACATAACTGAGAGCAAGAGAACCAGTCTTTAGCTGTACATATGGGAAGCCAAATGCACTGAAAGTGGGATGAAACAGTGCGATGTTACAGAGCTCGCACCACGCAAACCTGTCAAATCTCACACTACAAACAGCGTGAACTAATCTCAAGCGCAGCGCTGATCAGTTAAAAAATACTTAATGTACGCACACAAATACGGTTAAAACACTAAGCACTATAACGACATGACTTTCACAAAGGAGTCTGAAGTGATACACGTATTTAGGTAGATTTTAAGGCACATTACCTTGAAAAATGAAAGTAATCCACGGCATCCTCAGTAGCTCAGATGTTGGGAGAAAATTAAGACTCTTATGTTCAGTCTTACATCCAAACACTTGGTTTAAAGGGGATTAAAAAATAAGGAGTGGGTGGATTTTTATCATTGTAGGGTGGTTGTGTTCACACACTGCCAACACACATTTATGTCCAAACACCACGTAAAAGTGGATTTTGCATAATAGGTGCCCTTTAAGGACCTATTCTCGCTATGAACTAGTTGCTTATTAGCATGCATATTACTAGCATATTGCCTGTTTATTAGTATTTATAAACCACATGTTAATGCCTTATTCTACATGACCATATTTTAGATCCCTTAATTCTACCCCATAATTAAACTTAACAACTAGCTTACTAACTATTAATAAGCAGCAAATTAGGAGTTTATTGAGGGAAAAGTCATAGTTAATAGTGAATATATGTGCCCTATCCTAAAGTGTTACCCACTTTACAAAAAGGTTCCATTTGTTAACTATATTTAATGCATTAACTAACATTAACTACAGTATTTATTAATCTTTGTTAACATTAGTTAATAAAAATACAACTGTTCATTGTTAGTCCATGTTAGCTCAGGTCAATTAAATAACATTAATATAGACAACCTCTGATTTTAGTAATGTATTATTAGTAAATGTTGGAATCAACATTAACTAAGATTAATAAATGTTAATTTTTTTTCACTGTTTATGTTAATTAATGTTAACAAATTGAACCTTATTGTAAAGTGTTACCATGATTTCTTATATAAGAATGAAAAAAGTCATTTTAATTTGTAATATTATCTCACAATACTATTATTGTTACTGTGATTTTGATAATAAATGCAGCCTTGGCGAGCATACAAGACATCTTTCAAAAACATAGCATATATATGTATATGTGACCCTGGACCACAAAATCAGTCTTTTGAAAAATTGACATTTATTTGAAAATCTGGAATCTGAGGGTGCAAAAAAATCTAAATATTGAGAAAATTGCCTTTAAAGTTGTGTTAGCAATGCATATAACTAATCAAAAATGAAGTTTTTATATATTTATGGTAAGAAATTTACAAAATATCTTCATAGAACATGATCTTTACTTAATAAATCGATAATTTTGTAGCTATTGCTACAAATATACTCCAGCGACTTAAGACTAGTTTTGTGGTCCAGGGTCACATATACTTAGAAATGTACACTTTGTCCGGTCTCATTTCTGCAACAAACATGATTCTTGAGTTGTGTACATTTATGTAAATCATACAAACTGATTTCTTTGATGTACCCTCCATGTGAAAGTCAGTTTTGCTAATGAACCACATGCTGGTCATTGACATGAAAATAGCACCTATTTATTTAGCATGTGTTTAGCTAGACGTTTCTTTAAGCTGCTTTAGATTTACATGAAAATGAGAAACCAGAAGCTCTTAATTGTTTCCATGATGTGATCCACAAGGCCTGTGATACATAACAGAGGGATTTGATAAATTTGTGTTTACTGGTGCATGTCTATCTTCTCAGAGCAGCTCTGAAACCAAGCTTGGGGTGAGTGATATAGAGAGTTAGTAACCCTATTTTCCATCCTGACTTCATCTGGTGGAAATACATTTGCGCATGTGGGCACCAGTGGCTTGTCTTATCTACATATGCAGGCTGGATTATTTAGAAATGGTCATCTTTAAATGAATTTTTTTGGTAAAATTGACAACAGATTTAGTGGGTGTGCGGCTGTGCAAAATCTTCTAGAGTTTATAGAATTATCCACAGGTGAGTGCGTGTGTTAATGTATAACAGATGGGTGCATAGAGTCACATCAATACCAAAAATAAAAAATGCTAAAATGTGCATCCATTGCATTATACTGGGATGTGGTTTAAAGCTTTAAAATATGTGTGTGTTTTCGTATATATGCATGTGACTATGGTATTGCTCCAGGTTTTCACGTGCTTGGACACGACTGCTGCAGTTTATTGTTGCACGCAGGCCGATACCAAACCCCCATCAAGTTTTTATCTGACAGCTCTCTGTGTATTGATCCTATTCCCTTTTGAATACCTCTGGGCTGTGTAATTAGCCCCATGTGAGGAAACAGCATGGCAACCAGAGCTCGACGTTCTACCAGCGCTCTCGTGCACTAGACTAGCTCTCCCTAAAGAACGCACATACAGACGCTCCCATTATGTCAGCAATTATGTGACGTGTTTCCAGGTGAAACAGAACGTTTAGGTGGAAATAATTTAAGGTGGAGCTTGATTCTATGCAAAGACATTTGATTGGATAGTGAAAAGTTATGCTGAGTGGTGTTGCTGGTTAATACAGTTTGTCGTTCCAAACCCGTAAGACCTTCCTTCATCTCTGGAACAACAAATTAAGATATTTTTGATTAAATCTGAGTGCTGTCAGACCCTCCACAGACAGCAACACAACTGCAATGTTCCCAGGTCCAGAAACGTAGCAAGGACATCGGTAAAATAGTCCATGTGACATCAGGGGTTCAACCGTAATTTTATGAAGCTACAAGAATACTTTTTGTGCGCAGAGAAAACAAAAATAACGGCTTTATTCAACAATTCACTTGGACTATTTTACTGATGTCCTTGCTACGTTTCTGGACCTGGGAACATTGCAGTTGTGTTGCTGTCTGTGGAGGGTCTGACAGCACTCGGATTTAATCAAAAATATCTTAATTTGTTGTTCCAGAGATGAACGAAGGTCTTACGGGTTTGGAACTACTCATGAGGGTGAGTAATTAATGACAGAATTTTCATTTTTGGGTGAACCATCACTTTAAACGTGTTTTGTTTTGTTTTTTTCTCTGATGTGTTCTACATTTTTACTGCAAATTGTGCTGATTTATCAAAAATATTATACTATATAGCTGTCTAACACAGCAACAATTAATTGAAAGTATTAATTTCTTAATTAATTAAAGTACTATAGAAAAGCAAATGCACATGATATGATAACCATCAAATTTCATACTATGGTGTACTGTGACTGGGTCATTGTTTTATATATGTTAAGATATTTGGTAACTGCACACTACGAATCATTAGTTAAGCATTAGTAAATAGTCAATTCATCATTTATAAAGCATTGTTCCAACATTAATAGGCATTAGTAAGCAGTTTATAAATACAGCTATAAATGTTTTGTTCTTGAGCATATCTATAATGTTTAATAATTGTATTTTCATACTTTATTAATGATCAAGTTATCATTTCTAAATTATTACGTTATTTACAAACCAGTTATTTAGGAGTTGTCAGTGGTTCATAAGATCATTTATAAAGTGTTAGTAAATGATTAATAAAATATTTAAATGTACATTTATAAATCTTATTATGTAGACACATGATAATAGTTGCTCAGTGTGTTAATAAATGCTTTATTAACACATATTCCTTCTGTAATTCATAATTAAGTCAGGTAGTTATAAAACATTTAGTAGTTGCCAGCCATCTATTTTTGTGAGCTCAACTAAAGTGAGGACTATTTATACCTTATAAAGCATTTACAAAGCAGATTTAAAGACTCATTTATCTCCCAAACAGAAAAGTTAAACAAACACAACACAGAGGGATACAGAACACAGACATATTTTTTTTCAAGGTGCAAAAAATGAAACTGTACAACTGTACACTTGATAAAAAATGAAAACTAAACATCTGCAATTTCATAGAAAAAAAATTAGTGTACAGTTGTACAGTTTAATTTGTTTGAATCTTGAAATAAATATTTCTGAGTTCTGTATCCCTCTGTGTTGTGTTTATTTTTCAGTTAGGAAGATAACTGAGCCTTTAAATCTCCTTTGAAATAGATATGCTTATAAATCAAGAACAAGGCATTTATAGCTGTATTTATAAACTGCTTACTAATGACTATTAATGTTGGGACAATGCATTATAAAGGATGAACTGACTATTTACTAATGCTTACCTAATGATTCATATCGTGCAGTTATTATAAAGTGTTACCAGATATTTTATGTCGGAGCTATTAGCAGTCTAGCATACTAAACGTTTGTTTACAGTGCATTTTCATATGTTGTAATTTCAGTTGTTAAATCACACTGGAACATTTATTTAATTGTCTGAAATGGGAAGACCTGAATTCAATCCATAATTCTTCCTCTTGGCTTAAGATGCTATTCCGTTCTTATTCACACACACTCACTCTCACACATGTTCCAGAGCTGTGTATGTGTATCTGTGGTCAGACAAGAGCTACTCCTCCCTGCAGGAGCAGCTACGAGTGAACTGCTGTGTATACTGTTTCCGAGAAGATCTACTGTGTAACATCCGTTCATCGTTTCTATTTTAATCAATAATATTAAAAAATAAAATAAAAATTCAATTCATCCCTCAAATCAGACAAGAATCATTATGTTTTGATTTGTTTTTAGCTGTGCCACTACCATATTCCCCTTGTACAGTATTTACGTGTCATCTTAACAAAAAAACTCATTCAGGAAGTGATGCATTGTATATAGCACTCAGTGTTTTTGTGGTCTCTTGCAGAATGTGTATGTGAACATCAGTCGAATCATGTCCGTGGGGAACAGGCTGCTGGAGTCGGGTCACTACGCAACCCAGCAGATTCAGCAGATCTCAGGCCAGCTGGAGCAGGAGTGGAAAGCGTTTGCCGCTGCACTGGATGAGAGGAGCACGCTGCTGGAGATGTCTGCTAACTTCCACCAGAAAACCGACCAGGTGAGGCCTAAATGTGCAGACGCATTCCTACAGATACATTGAGTGGCCAAACAAACCGATGGATTGATGATGATGCAGTGTGTGTGTGTGTGTTAATTACAAACAACTAATTACAAACAAAATTCTAAGCAACATATCAGTCAGATGCTGATATATTCAGCCAAATCGAGTTGGCGACTAAATATGTACTGTATGCTTAGAAGGGCTTTCAGATTTTAGAGAATGATGTGTTGTTCTCAAAAACTCATACCCACTTTTTCATCCCTTTACTGTTTTTCAGAAAAACAAGTGGTCAAGTTGTCTCAAACTCACATCACTGGCTAAGGTTAGGTTTAGGATCCATTTGTTGACATTTTTGACCACTCACAAATGTTTTAAAAGCACCGCAAGCCACGCTTATTGCACTTCTCAGGCAGTCTGTCTATATACAAAGACGGACTAAATTATGTTTGTGTGTTTTTTTTGTTCTTGGATTTTTATCTCTTGTTTTGTAAGTGAATCATCAGTGATTTTTCGGAGACTCTTTAGTTGAATACTTTATGTAGATAGGACTGTGCTGGAAAAAGGATGAATGAAATCTGTTCCTTTCATCTTTCTGTCCTTTATCGTTCTCTTTGAGCATTTAATACCTGTTGTCAGCATCAATATTAGACAGACACGCTGTTCAGTCGGTTTATTTTGCTCCCAATGAGACAGGGCAAAAATAGTCTTTATTTGTACAGACAAATTGCAATGTATTTAATCTTTTCCTAAATAAGACACTATTGTAAATCACTCAGTGGTGGATGGCCCAAAGTTAGCCTCCTAACAACAACTGCTATGTTGAGACTTTTTTTATAATCATTCCTGTATGTGGTAACAGATCACAGATGTGTATGTGGCTGGTTTAACAACCAATATCTGAATATTATTGCCTTTTTCTAGTATATGAGCAACATGGACTCTTGGTGTAAAGCCTGTGGAGAGGGAGAACTTCCTTCTGAGCTACAGGACCTGGAAGACACCATCCACCACCACCAGGGTCTTTATGAACACATATCCGCTGTCTATTCTGAGGTACAAAGTAAAAACTTTTGCTTGTGTTTGTGAATATTTTCACTTTAAATACTAAATTCAAGATACCTCCAAGCTGAGCAAGAACTAACAAAAAGGTATTTCATTCATGACAACTCATGGAATAGTTTTTCCTGAATATGACAGTGTTAATGTATTTGGTCCTTGCGAACTAGATCTGCTACGCACTCCGCTGCTGCTGCAAGGCAAATATGGGCTTGCTGTTGCCAATAGATACACATACACAGACATGTTGCTGTGAGCTTGTAAGATATGCCGCTGCTGCATGGATAGACACACATAAATCCCCTAGCAGATCTAGACAAGTGGAGCTGGGGAGGTGGAGTGTTTCAGAGGATCTCTGATCTTACAGTGCATCTTACAGCAAACACTGAACCAGACTATTTAAATTGTGAGCAAGCAAGCTCATTGGCTGCAGAGCAGAGGCCACCTTGTGCTGTGTAGACTAGCAAATGATGTAATTGCATGTAAAGGAACGTGGAGTTTCATGACTGAACTAGATTTTCAAATAAAGCTGGGATTTTTTTTTTTTGTAAGTAACATTTCTGGTTGTTGATGTGTATTATCTGTACATCCCCAGGTAAGTCAGGATGGCAAAGCCCTACTAGATAAGCTACAGCGGCCTTTGACCCCAGGAAGTGCAGATTCGCTGACAGCCTCGGCTAACTACTCCAAGGCGGTGCACCATGTTCTGGATATCGTTCATGAGGTTCTGCATCACCAGAGGCAGTTGGAGAACATCTGGCAACACCGCAAACTTCGTCTTCACCAACGGCTACAGCTCTGCGTCTTCCAGCAGGATGTCCAGCAGGTCAGACGCTTATTCTTAACTAACAATACTTTATATACAAATTATTGTAAACACTGTTTTTTACATTCCATGCGGATGTGGATTCAATTTATTTTATTTAATCACTGTTATTTGTGAAGTGAGAGATGTGCAGGGTGGAAGAGGTGTCAGAACGTTGCAGGAGACATCTGTGCGGGACAGATTTTTTCATTTAATTCTCGCCCACTTCCCACAAGTTTCTTCTTGCACATGCCTGTTTTCACTGAATTTCACTTCCTGTTCACAGTGATTTTGATCTGCCTGCTTTCCCTCAATTTTGGTTTGATTTAGGACGTATTTTCCTCCATCGAGCTAAAAATAAATAAATAATAGTTTATTTAAACAAATACAGTATGGGGTCAGAAGGTTTTTTTTTTTTTTTTCATTTATGTATTTCAAGTTAGATTTTAAAAAATGTAATTTATTCCTGTGATGACGATGCTGAATTTTCCACAAATAACATTCTTAATATAAATTGACATGGCAAAACACAAAATGATTAATGAGTTTGATAAATGAATATAAATATGACAGTGTGACACTAAAATGAGTCCTGCTCAAATAAATGAGGTGAATCTGGTCTAATCTCTTCTTCTCTTTGTCTGAATAAAATGGCAGCATCTAAAAGCCTGTGAGGCATCGTTATGTTGAATATAAAGTGAGCTCTAGTCTGTAGGACTAGAATCCTAAAATAGGATTTCTCTGCTCACTTAACAGAATATAAATTTGAAAGTGAGATTTTAGGCACCACTGCATCATTTATTAATGTATTTATTTATTTATTTTTGGATTAAATATTTGCATTTTTTGCAAAAGTCGTCTTTTTCAAAACAATATCCAAATGCGTCTCTATGTCTCTTTCACTCTCTCTCACACACGGTCTGTCCCACACTATGTTCCCACTTTTTTTTTTTTAACTTAGTCTTTTTCCTCTCAGACGCATTCAGTATCAGTTGTCATGGTAACTATGTTCAGCAGCCTCATTATGTTGAGGGTTTGCCCCATAAAATGATGCAGGCATAGGGGACCTCTAAACCTTCCAGACATCAGAAAGCAGCCACATGAGCAGGAGACTCAACATCTGCACGACAAATGATTGCTTCTAATCACACACACACACACACATGCGCTGACAGATGCCACCACACAAACAGCTCTGAATGTTTCTGTGTGCGGCACATTCAGCCAGATCAAAGGTGGCATAATGAAATATGCATGAGTAGAGGACTCAGTGTGTTTTCGCAGTGTGCTCTGGCGTCTTTTGAGGCAGGTAGAAAGCTTTCAAACTCAGATACGAGATGTCTGTCTTAGCAGCTCCACCTTGTAGATTCCAAATGGTTAAGAAAGTGTTTAATACTCACTTGAACCTTTTCTAATACATTTTTATTAGTAAAATATTGCATGTGTGTTCAGATGCTCACGCAAACCTGTGAGAAACAATAGATACTACCCCATTAATCAAATATGCATAATAAACACAGTTATTGTACTCTCCGACAACACCATCAGAGCAGACACCAGAGTCTTGCTCGCTTAATCTGCAGGATGACCTCACTGCGTGTTTGGTGCTGATGTTTATAGAGGTGTCGAGCTGTCGCAGTGAATCCTGCTGCTTTGAGGTGCCCCCTGCTGGTTTTACATTGGAAATGCAGTGGAACTCTTACATTTGTGAATCAGATAGATGCGTTTATTCAAGTATCATACCATGCATTTCAAATCTATCTATCTATCTATGCTAGAAATTGCAAGCAAGTGAAAAAATGTGGGTTAACATTTTACAATAAGGGTCATTAGTTACTAAATTGTTAGTAATACCTGTTCACCTGCATGTCATTCCAAATCGGCATGCTGTTATTTTTCCAGTGGAGCACAAATAAAAACAAAATATTTTTTTAAGAATCTCCACATATGAAAAGGACAAATACCACCATAAAAGTATTCCATTCTGGACTCTATTACAATTATATGGACTACTTTAATGGTTCTTTTATAGTGATTTGGTGGTTGTTTTGACCTACTGAACCTTTGTTTATGTTCTTCTTTGTGAATATCTTCTCACACAGGTTCTAGATTGGATTGAAAACCATGGTGAGGCGTTCCTGAGTAAACACACAGGAGTGGGGAAGTCTCTGCACAGGGCTCGAGCATTACAGAAACGTCATGAGGACTTTGAAGAAGTGGCTCAGGTAAGGAGAAACGGATGTAAGATCATCGCTTTGGCTATTGTCCACCTGGATATCTACTGTTCTCCTCCCATAATCAAAACTAGGCCATCATAGAAATTAGTCACATGCATGTTAACTTCTGCATGTTTCTCAGAACACCTACACGAATGCAGACAAACTCCTGGAGGCGGCAGAGCAGTTGGCTCAGACGGGCGAGTGTGACCCTGAGGAGATCTACCAGGCTGCACACCAGCTGGAAGACCGTATCCAGGACTTCGTAAGACGGGTTGAACAACGCAAAGTCCTGCTCGACATGTCTGTGGCCTTCCACACTCACAGCAAAGAGGTAAGTTATGAGAAAGTAAGAATGGGTGTTGGTGGGTGTGGATATGTCTGGGTTTGGCAGTGTTTACATGTGTTCTACTTGACATAAATGTGTTCCTGAATATGATGTAACAGGTACTTTTTTTTTTTTTTTGGTATTTACTTCCAGAGGTGAAAGTAAAATTATGACATAATTATGTTCCTGAATATTATGTAACAGGTACAGTACACACACGATTTCTGAAAATGCTCTTGAATTTATTGTTGCTGTTGCTGTTACTATTATTAATTTCTTTATTTAATCATTTGTTTATATATTTACAATATAGCAATATCTTGTTACCAGTGTTCCATTGATTCTGCACCATATTGTTAAGTGTGTGGTAACATTTCTCTGTAGGTCTTGCACAACATGTTTTTACTAGTTGACTAGTCAACAGGTCACTGTTTATATTATGCAAATGACATTCCTATAAGTTCTGCAGCTTCTGCACTTTTTGATGCATGGATGTAGAGTGTGTTAATGGATAGACTGTCACAGCTGAGATGATACCGGACTGGTGAGAATGTAAAAAATGCATGATCAGAAGATTCATGCTACTATAGTTAATATCAGCCTTTAGATGACATAAGAATTAGAAAAAAAATTGTATATGATCACGCAAAATAAACTCAGGCCATCTCAAATGTCTGCAGCGTAAATCACTGCTTCGTTAACACAAAACCACTCCAGTTCTAGTAATTTTCACTTTCACGTATTTCCAATTAGGTTATTATAATACAAAGTTAATGTTATACAGTTTGTGGACTGAGGAATTTTCCTCCTGCTGTCGCTTACATAGAACGAGCACAACTGAAACTAGTCAGTGTGAACTGTGACCTACATGCTAAAAGAATCCCATGCAGCCTCTCACTTTCGGAAATTAGACGTTATTTGCTTTAAAGCCAAACTAGTGGTTAGCTTTTACAATTTGACCGCTTATAAATTCAGAACTCTTGCCTTCTGGCCCATCTATATTCCACAAACAGTGAATGATAATGAGTAGTAGTGTGTACATGATTCATGATATACTTAATACAAGCAAACAATGCTCTCTTTAATGTCTCCATATGGCATAATGTTAGCCATCTGCTATCTGTAGCGGGCTGGCATATATAGACATCTTTGTTTCTGAGAGTGTATAAGTAATGATAAAGGGTTAAAGGCTGGAGTTTTGGAAAAAGAGAAAGGTAGAGAAAGGTGGAGGTGGAAAAAGACAATGGGGAGGTGTGGAAGGACAGGCATGGCCTGCTGTGGCAGGAGATACACTCTTTGACATGCCAACACAGGCAGATGGCTAATCCTGAGCTCACATAAGACGAAGCCATTCACAGGAAATAACAACACCAGCCGTTCGGTGGCAGCCAAAGTCCGTCTGGCTGTTTGTCTTGTCATGTTTGTGCATTTGGATATTTTAGATCATAGAACAAATGTTATTTGTTTAAAGACCCATGGAACTAAATAGGTCACTGACTGGTTCATGATATTGTGAGGTTTCTGATTGGCTGGTAATGATGTTATTTCTCTGCAGCTGTGGACATGGTTGGAGGAGCTTCAGAAGGAGTTGCTGGATGATGTTTATGCTGAGTCAGTAGAGGCGGTGCAGGAGCTGATCAAACGTTTCGGTCAGCAGCAGCAAACCACACTGCAGGTCACCGTCAACGTCATTAAAGAAGGGGAGGATCTTATCCAGCAGCTCAGGTACTGCCCAATGAGAAAGCATCGGTTTAGTGGAAAATTATGACGCTGACTTATTGTTATGAGAATTCTGACACAAACACATATGCACGTCATGCAACAGCCTCAGTATCCCACTGACGTCTGTTGCAATAATTACAATTACTAAACCCTAACCCTGCAGACACTTTTTGCATTTGTGTATAATTATTTAGTCATTTTATGGAACTAGTGACCTTATGGGGACCGAAATCCAATGCAAGTTTTTCAGGTTTTATTAATAGAGCAAATTTAGCGGGCTACAAAACCATGCACGCCACGAGCACCTTACAAATGTGTAATTACACATGTTTGTACACATCAGTAAATGTGTTACTCTCAATAACACATTTACTATTCAGTTATATGTCTGCAGTTCTATATCTTCAATCACTGTTGATATTGCAATGTTATTTCATGTGGAGTTTATCTGTGACCCATGTCCTAATCTGCATAGACTAAGTAAACTGTAGTAAGAAGATGCTTTATTGAAGTTGTATGGTATATATTCTGTAGCAGATGTTGTCTCTCTTACTCGTGCATGCTCTTTTTTTCTGACTGCAGAGACTCTGCAATCTCCAGCAATAAGACCCCTCATAACAGCTCTATGGCTCACATCGAGAGCGTCCTGCAGCAGCTGGATGAGGCCCAGGCTCAGATGGAGGAACTGTTTCAGGAACGGAAGATCAAACTGGAGCTCTTTCTCCAACTCAGGATCTTTGAACGAGATGCCATTGATGTGAGTCCACAATTAATGACGTCTGACAGTTTCTTCTCAAATGATAACCCACTGGTTTTGTTGTAAACAATATATTATAACACTCAAGACAAGTGGGGGCATTTTTTTAATCATCAATAGCTGAAGCTCATATCAACATTAGCTGATCAATTTTCCAAATGGAGTTCAAACACTGAATTATATTAATAGTGAAAAAATATGGTATACATTTAGATGAACATAAACATGGATGTACTACTTAGGTAGCTGAAATGTCAAAAATAAATAAATAAATAAATGTGAGCAGAGGATTTTAAAATAAGTAAAGTTACTAAATGTGACCCTGGACCACAAAACCAGTCTTAAGTGTCAATTTTTCAAAATTGAGATTTATACATCATCTGAAAGCTGAATAAATAAGCTTTCCATTGATGTATGGTTTGTTAGGATCGGACAATATTTGGCAAATCTGGAATCTGTGGGTGCAAAAAAATCTAAATATTGAGAAAATCGCCTTTAAAGTTGTCCAAATGAAGTTCTTAGCAATGCATATTACTAATCAAAAATTAAGTTTGGATATATTTACGTTAAGAAATTTACAAAATATCTTCATGGAACATGATCTTTACTTAATATCCTAATGATTTTTGGCATAAAAGAAAAATTGATATTTTTGACCCATACAATGTATTTTTGGCTATTGCTACAAATATACCCCAGCGACTTAAGACTGGTTTTGTGGTCCAGGGTCACAAATAGACTAAATTGTAACGAGACTGTTGCTATAAGGACACACACAGGTAGAGAGATGTCTTCCCACTAGCTGCATGTATAGTTTTCTGGTTGCATTCATGGAAGTTAACATTTTGCAGTGCATTTGTGTACGCAACTCATACAGCTTTCTATTTTTGTGTAATTCGTAGAAGTGTTATTTACAAACCAAAATAGTCCGTTTTTTCTAATTAAGTTATGTTGTGTTTAATCATTTTGCATGTTGCTCAGCCAGTACTGTTCATGATTATATAATAAATTTCAATATTTGAGTTTAGAAACATATTTGTTTTTCAATTATAATATCGCTGTATATATACAGTCATGGCCAAAAATATCGGCACCCTTGGTAAATATGATCAAAGAAGGCAGTGGAAATTAATCTACATTGTTAATCCTTTTGATCTTTTATTTAAAAAGTTCACAAAAATCTAACCTTTCATTGGATAATAAGAATTTAAAATGGGTGGAAATATCATTATGAAATAAATGTTTTTCTCTAATACACATTGGCCACAATTAACGACGCCCTTTTATTCAATACTTTTTGAAACCTCCATTTGCCAGTTTAACAGCTCTAAATTTTCTCCTATAATGCCTGATGAGGTTAGAGAACACCTGACAAGAGATCAGAGACCATTCCTTCATCCAGAATCACTCCAGACCCTTTAGATTGCCAGCTCCATAATGGTGCTGCTTCTCTTCAGTTCACCCACTCATTTTCTATAGGGTTCAGGTCAGAGGACTGGAATGGCCATAGCAGAAGCTTGGTTTTGTGCTCAGTGACCCATTTTTGTCTTGTTTTTGAGGTTTGTGTCTGGATTATTGTACGGTTGGAAGATCCAAACATGGCCCATTATAAGATTTCTAACAGAGTCAGTCACTTATTGATTTTTTTATCTGTTGGTATTTGATAGAATCCATGATGCCATGTGTCTAAACAAGATGTCCAGGACCTCCAGCAGAAATATAGGCCCACAACATCAGTATATTTCATTGTACACATGGGGTACTTTTTATCCCTGTGTTCACCAAACCCATCTTGAGTGTTTGCAGCTAAAAAGCTCATTTTTTAGTTTCATCTGACCATAGAAGCCAGTCCCATTTGAAGTTCTGGCCGTGTCTGATAACTGAATATGCTGGAGTTTGTTTTTGGATGAGCTAGGAGAATTTTTCTTGAAACCCTCCCAAACAACACGTGGTGATGTTTTTTAAGGTTTTCTGACCCCGAGACTAAACTATTTTCTGCAATTCTCCAGCTGTGGTCCTTGGAGAGTCTTTAGCCACTCAAACTCTCCTTCTCACCGTACATTAGGACGATATAGACACACGTCCTCTTCCAGGCAGTTTCGTAACATTTTATGTTGATTGGAAATTCTTAATTATTGCCCTGATGGTGGAAATGTGAATTTTCACTGCTCTAGCTCTTTTCTTAAAGCCACTTCACTAATTTGTGAAGCTCAATTATCTTTTGCTGCACATCAGAAATATATTCTTTGGTTTTTCTCATTGTGATGGATGATTATGTGAATTTGGGCTTTGTTTTCCCTCCTATTTATATTTCTGTGAAACAGGAAGCCATGACTGGATAATTTCATGTTCATAATCACCCTGGAGTGCTCAAAATTGTGAATATGAATGGAAATATACTTCAGAGATATTTTACTCATAAGAATTTCTAGGGGTGACAATAATTGTGTCCAACGTGCATTTGAGAAAAACATTTATTTCATAATGATATTTCCCCCCATTCTATAAATTCTTATTATCCAATGAAAGGTTAGATTTTTGTGAATTTTTAAAATAAAAGATAAAAAGGATTAACAATGCAGATTCATTTTCACAGTCTGCTTTTCATCATATTTACCAAGGGTGCCGATATTTTTTTTTCTCATAGCCATCAGGCAGCCACCCCTTGATTACATTAATTTAAAGTTTCAGTTCTGCATCAGTTGTGAGGTAGAAGGCTATACCACGTGTTTTTGCTTCTATATTTCTTGTCAGTTTTGATCTGATCAAGGAACAAAGTGCTAAAAGACAAAATCCACTGATCTCAGAGATTCTGAGCAGAAGCCTTGAGCAAAGATAAAGCCATCATGGATGCTCTTTTCACAGCCGGCACTATGAGTCATGGAGAATTGTGTCTCTGGACATGTGAAAGTGAGTCACACTTTTGTCAAAAGGGTGTTTGAGAAACTAACAGCTTTATCAAATAAATATCACATTCACGGTTGCTCTGAATCAAAACTCTTAAAGTCAACATGAAACAACCTATTTAATTTTTGTAATGTCACCAAAGGCTTAAGGTTTGGCTGGTTAGCATGAACACAGGGTTCCCGCGGGTCCTTAAAAAGTCGTAAAAGGTCTTAAATTTACTTTATCAAATTTAAGGCCATAAAAAGTCTTAAATTGTCTTAATTATGATTTCAAGAGGTCTTAAATTTGGGTACAGACCAGAATCGCGACACAGCTTAATGTGACGATTAAACTTCAAAAGGCTATAAATAAATATGAGCGCTGCACGTTTCAAAGTCAGGTGCTGCGCTGCTTTGTGTTCTGCTGTTACCGTGGAAACCGTTCGAAAGCGCCTCCTGCTGGCAGAGAATGAATCTTCATGTTCAATAGGGCTGTTGTTGTGAGTAGCCGGAGGCTGTAGTTTCAGAACTGGATTTCTAGGACCCTATAGTTTTTTTGTTTGTTTGTTTGTTTGTTTTTTTTAATTATTTTATTTTATTTATTTATTTTTTGCATGTATGTATTGTGTCAGGTCTTCCAGCCAGTTCTATCAAACCTTTACAATTAATCCAGAACGTGGCAGCAAGATTAATTTTTAATGAGCCAAAAAAAATGTAAGAGATAATGAAGAACGTCACACCTCTCTCTATTCTAATTCTATTCTTTAAAAAAAAAACTAATACTAGCTTTTCTAATCTTTTTGTATTCTGTTTTCTTTTTATTAATTATACAATTAACAAAAGCAAAAAAGGCCTCTAACACTAGCTTGCTCTATTCTTTTTCTATTCTATGCTTTCGTTTTATTTATTATATAATTTTTAAAAAATCTCTTGCTACATGTACTGTGTTAGGCTAAATGAGACTTGTTATAGCACTTGCATATCATTGCTCTTTTGTTGATTTTGATTGCTTCCATTGTCCTCATTTATAAGTCGCTTTGGATAAAAGCATCTGCTAAATGACTGAATATTAGTGGCTCATACCATTTTATAGCACTTGGTATTCAATTCTGTATATTATTATTTTTAAGGAATTATGTAGTTATTTAATTGTATACACTTAATTATTGTCCTAACCAACTCCTAACTCTAAACATACCCGTTGGTAACCCTCTTGAAATATTTAACCTAATTTATTTCAATATTCAGTATATTCTGGTTTAAAATTCAGTTTTATTGGAAAGAAGACTTGTGTCTGTGCGAGACTTCAGTTAATTAGCTGCAGCGCTTCACGTCTGATGTGCTGTTTGTTTGCATCTGTTTGTTTGATGTTTGAATCAGGTCTCCTCTGTTGGAATAGATGGTGCTGTCCCAAAAAATAGGGCCCTATGCAGTCCTAGAACTGCAGCCTCCAGTATTGCAGGAACATTGGGTTGTTTTTGTTCAGACCAATGCAAAAATCGACCCATGTTTTTACCCTGCAAACACGCAGAGCTGTAAATGTGAACTGGTGGATCGATAAGGAGATAATTCGTTATAAAAATCTAAACACTAAAATGTGTTTGTATGTTATTTAATTAATATGTGACCCTGGACCACAAAACCAGTCTTAAGTGTCAATTTTTCGAAATCGAGATTTATATATCGTCTGAAATCTGAATAAAGTAGCTTTCCATTGATGTATGGTTTGTTCGGATCGGACAACATTTGGCCGAGGTACAACTATTTGAAAATCTGGAATCTGAGGGTGCAAAAAAATCTAAATATTGAGAAAATCGCCTTTAAAGTTGTCCATATGAAGTCCTTAGCAATGCATAATACTAATCAAAATTTTACTTTTGATATATTTACAGTAGGAAATTTACAAAAATATCTTCATGGAACATGATCTTTACTTAATGTCCTAATGATTTTTGGCATAAAAGAAAAATCAATCATTTTGACCCATACAATGTATTGTTGGCTATTGCTACAAATATACCCCATTGACTTAAGACTGCTTTTGTGGTCCAGGGTCACATATAATAATTTATTGATAATTGTTTAAATTAATATAATTAATACTTTTGACTCATCCATTTTCTTAAAAAATGGTTTAAAGGCTGAAATGTGAAGTGTATAATTTTATAAAACATTTTGTTTCGTGAAAACTTCTATCTAAACTGTAAATAATTTTTTTTACATTCATTTTACAGTTTACCATAGACATTGCCCTACCCTGCTCATATGGAATTAATTTTATTTGTGCAGGTCTTAAAAAAGGTCTTAAAAAGTCTTAAATTTGAGCTTAAAAATCCTGCAGCAACCCTGGAACAGTTAGCCTCTGCTGGTAGATGCTGTAACTGCATCATTTTTCAGCCAAAACACTTGTTTCCCCATTGATCACTATTCTCAAGTCAGTGTTTCTTTATAATTTAATAGATGCTTTACAGTTTTAGATGTTGACAGTTTTTTGTGAAAGGACTTAAAATACTTGATAAGTAAAATACTAAAATACATGATAGATAGACTTTATTGGTCCCATATCGGAAATTAAATTGCATTGGCAGCAATACAAATCAGACAATACAAATGTACTCACAATAGTGCGCTCAATGTAACTACAAACACAGGACAATGAACAATAAACTATACCGGTATTATAAACATAATAAACAGGGCACATACTGTACATGCCTAGTAAATAAATATAGCACAAATTTACAGATAAACAAAAAGTAATTATATCAAATAAAAGGTATATTATTTTATGTTATGAGTAATGTAAAAAAAAGACATAGTGGAATATGTCAAATAGTACTGATCCTTGAATATATAGCATTAAGTACAGCTGTGGAAGGGTTAAGTACAGTATAGCATTAAGTACAGGGTCCTAGTTCCTAGTACAAAAATATTGGAACACACCTCTTAATTATTGGATTCAGGTGTTTCGTCAGACCCATTGCCACAAGTATATAAAATCAACAACCTAGCCATATAGTCTGCAAGTGCAAACATTTATGAAAAAAAATGTTTTGAAAATAAATTCAAGTGTTGGATAGGATGTCATCTTTGCATTAAGTCAGTTTGTGAAATTGTATCCCTGCTTGATATGGTTCAACTGTAAGTGGTATTATTGGAAAGTACTGTAGAAGTGTTTAGGATCAACTTATGCACGAAGCGGAAGACCATCTAAAGTCACGGAGTGGGGTCACCAAGTCACCAAGACTCTACTGGGTCCATAGCTGAAGAATTCCACACATCCACTGGCATGAAAGACCTTCATGAAATGGATTTCCATGGCCGAGCAGCTACATGCAAGCTTCACATCACCAAGTACAATGCCAAGCGTTGGATGGAGTGATGCAAAGCACACTGTCACTGGACTCTGGAGCAATGGAAACATGTTCTGTGGAGTGACAAATCATGCGGATGCCAGGAGAACATTTGGTGGATGCCAGGAGAACATTACCTGCCTGACTGCATAATGCATGAGGGATAATGGTATGGGGCTGTTTTTCAGGGGTTGGGCTAGGCCCCTTGCTTCCAGTGAAGGGAAATCTTCATGTTTCAGAATACGAAAACATTTTGGGCAATGCTATACTTGTAAGATTGTGGCAACACTTTGGGGAGGTCTTTTTTCTATTCCAGCATGACTATGTCCCAGTGCACAAATCAAGGTCCCTAAAGACATGGTTGGATGAGTTTGGTGTGGAAGAACTTGACTGGCCCACACAGAGCCCTGATCTCAACCCCATCCAACACCTTTGAGACAAACCGGAATGGAGATTGTGAGCAAGGCTTTCTCATTCAGTATCAGCACTTGACATCACAAATGCTCTATTGGATAAATGGGCAAAAATTTAAAAAAAAATTGTGGAAAGCCCTCCCAGAAGAGTGGAAACCAACTCCATGTTAATGTCTATGAATAAAGTCCTTTTTGGTGTGATGGTCAGGTGTCCCAATAATTTTGTCCATATAGTGTATGTTTTCCCTAATGGCCTAGATGATGTCACCCAAAATAGAAGTTGTTTAAGAGGTGGAGCAAAGTTACAAAAGACAAAACACGTTCTTCTGTTGAATAACATGCACTGAACAGTCATGCACAAGAATTTCAGAAACATAATACAATAAATATGGACAGTTTCGTGATGACGTTAAATGAGATGCCATTCTTTTGCTCATTTGCATAAACCTGCATAAACCCCATCATGCTGTGCGATTGACCTTTGGTGGCTGTTTTAAATGTTTTGTTTGTAGGAAACCCTATATGAAGTAATCAGAGTCCACAAAACGAGCTGGCTTTTGTAGTAAAAGTGATATCGCTCTCTGTAACATAATCCAATACAGATCAAGGAGTATTGCATTCCATGGGGAGTTTTAAAGGCGCTCACGTTCCACTGATACTTTGCTGATAGATAAGGTAAAACCGAGAAGACCTTGTATAGACAAACAGCAAACCTGAAAACCGTACACAGTCGTGTATAACTTCCAATATGGATGATGATTGTAGGTGAGCTCCTACATCGGATGTGAGGGAGTTACTCAGCGCAGGGCGGGTCGGCACTGTCAGTCAAGGCGGCAGGGTGCCAGAAGGTACAGCAGTGGGCGTGTGATTTCCCAAATGCTGCTCCCACACATTGAAGAACACATTTACTTCTTACAGAATACGCTTGTGGTTCCGTTCTAGTCATCATCAGCTGTCCTTATCAGTGCTTCACTCAGAAAAGCTGGGAAAAATGCTCATGTTCATTAGAGGAGGAATTCTCAACCACACAGCAGTGCAGAGTGAGTGCTTTAGACTTTTGACGGGAGGATTATTTGTTCAAATCATGACTTTAAACTTTAAACCAATTGCTGTATCAATGACAAATGTCTTCTGTAGTGATATAGAGGAATAATTTAGTGAGTTTTGATTAGATGCTCTTATGTTGTGTGATGCTAAACGTGGCTGAAGTGAACTGCTTGTTCTCTGATTCTTGTTTCTCCTGTTTTTACCCACCTGTTGTCAGGTCAATTTTTTACAGCCTATTAAGTTGTGTACTTTCTCTTGCATGTTCGACATAAATTCTGTGAATATTCATTTTTAATAGTCAACTAATATGTGTGTTTAATGGCCAGTGCTAGTAGCTAGTGAGCAGACTGGCCAATGGCTGATTCGAAATATAATACTACAAGTCAAGGATGACAAATAAGACACAAAAAGTACTGGAATCAAACACTCACTTTTTTAAACAAAACTGAATAAACATTGAAAATAGAAGATGTTTAGTATTCGCCTTTGGAATGAATACAAGGAGATATTAAATAATACAAGTAATGCTGGTTAAAACATGTTTTACATGAAAGTGCTTTTATATATGTGACCCTGGACCACAAAACCAGTCTTAAGTTGCACGGCTATGTTTGTAGCAATAGCCAAAAATACATTGTATGGGTCAGAATTATCGATTTTTCTTTTATGCCAGAAATCATTAGGATATTAAGTAAAGATCATGGTTCCATTAACATATTTTGTAAATTTCCTACAGTAAATATATCAAAACTTCATTTTTGATTAGTAATATGCATTGCTGAGGACTTCATTTGGACAACTTTAAAGGCGATTTTCTCAATATTTTGATTGTTTTGCACCCTCAGATTCCAGATTTTCAAATAGTTGTATCTCGGCCAAATATTGCCCGATCCTAACAAACCATATGACAATGGAAAGCTTATTTATTCAGATTTCAGACGATATATAAATCTCGATTTCGAAAAATTGACACTTAAGACTGGTTTTGTGGTCCAGGGTCACACATGCATTAGTCACCTTTTGAAGGCAATGTATGCACAGAAAAATCTGTTACGCTTTATTTTTATTTTAATATTTTAACGTTCTACTAACTATAAGTAACTTTACAACTACATGTCAGCTAACTGTCATTAGAGTATTAGTAGACTTTTAGTGTTCAGGTTAGTAGAATAAGTTGACATGTACTTGCAAAGTTACCTACAGTCAGCAGAACCATCCAAATAAAGATATTAAGCAGACAGTCTACTAATACTCTAATGACTTGTAGTTACTTATGTTTAGTAGAATGTCTAAATTAGACTATCAATGCGTAAAAAAAAAATCAAATTTGTAAAATATTTCTCCTCAGTCAGAGTAGGCTACATTTTTGAATGGAATGAACAATGAACGAAATAAGGATATTTTATACTTTTTATTCCCATACTTTATCTATTTTTATCTTGATTAAGGTCTATTTCCATACAGCTATAATACAATATTCTTTATTTTAAATACTAAATGTTATGTTTTTTTAAGTATAAAATTAACTACTGTATCCAATATTTGCATTTTCAGAATAATAAAATTAATTTAAAAACCTGCTCACTCATTTTCTGTAGATATGGTCACTGATACATGCCTTATTATGGTGTTGTTTGTGTGGATGTGTTGTGTAGGTCATCTCAGACCTAGAGTCATGGAATGAGGAGCTGTCTCAGCAGATGAATGAGTTTGACACTGAGGATCTGACACTAGCTGAGCAGAGACTGCAGCATCACGCAGATAAAGCTCTCACCATGAACAACCTCACCTTCCACGTCATACACCAGGGACAGGAACTCCTGCAGTATGTCACAGAAGTTCAGGCCTCAGGTGAGCACACATTCAAACATTTCTATACTAGGTTAAGAGATTCTATCACTGCATTTAAATGTAAAGCCACACGTTGTTTTGGGACAGAGTTCACTGGAAATACTATGATTTTTGGAATACCATGGTATTTAATTATTTAGATAAAGAAACATAATTTTTTTTTTTAATTATATACTGTATATGAACATGTTAAACAGACATCACTGCAAAAACGCATTTCTGGAAGATATGAAACAAATTTAAGCTAAATAGTAATAATAATAAAAAAAATGATAATAATAACATTTTAAAAAGCACAAAATAAAAATGAAAATATAAAAATCTAAATAAAAAAATATTAAAACTGTTATAGTATCTAAATAATACAACAAAAAAAAACTGGTCTGAAGGTGAGGTCACATTAGTGAATTCAGGTGAAATCTTGCGGCAAAACTTTCAGAACAAGCAGCTTTCTATTGGTCAATACAGCGAATTTGCTTGACCAACTGTACCTGTCTCAAAATGTGCATGGGGATTTTTTAACTGGATTTTGCTGCTTAAAATTCAGAGAGCACAGAAAAATGCAACTGCACTTTGATAGTGTCATTGTTTGGTAGCCACCACAGTACTTTTTTTGTAAGGGTACACACACAAAAGTCCACTTGCAGTACATTACAGGTGGTCAGGTGACTATGTATTCTATCCGGCATGCACACACAAGCAGTATGGCACTAAATCAAGATATCTGATCCATAACACGTGTAAATGTTTTTTTTTTTGTGCTAATAATGCATTTGAGATCTGTGCACAATCTGCAGAGTGCATGACTTTATATGATGTTTTTGTAAGCCAACCTTTGCGGTCACGGGATCACTGTCATGAGGCATCAGAGATGTGTGTGAGTGTGTGTGTTAGTGTGTCAGTCCAGAGCAGGCTTAAGGGGGGAGGAGTGGATGCAGCTAAACGCTAAACTCTAAAGCCAAACACATCAGGTCCATCCAGGCACCCATCAGCCCTCCCTTCCTCTCACCCGACCCTGTAATCCTATAGACTCACACTGCCTAGCAAAATCACTGGTCACACACACACTCAAGATTTGACATCTGACAGCACGCACAGATAGCAGAGAGCAAAACAAATCCTCATTTTACCAGCATCCTTTTGTGGAGGTACATTTACAAACGCAAAACTGGAGTACTATCAAAGCTTTAGCCCAATGCAGCTCTGGGCTACGGGTATAAAATGTGAGTATGTTTGTGTGTGTGTGTGTGTGTGTGTGTGTGTGATAACAATGCTTAAACCCAGGTATCTGCACTTCTTTACATGTTATTGTTACATAGGTCAGTTATCCTTTTTGTTGATTTAGTTGGTTGGTTTAGTTTAAACAAAAGTCATGCTACTTCTGGCAATTCTGACTATAAAGACAGTTTGAAATCATGCATATTGCAGGTTGCGTTGTGCATGATTCATCAGTGCACATTATTCTAAAGAAAGAAATGTTAATCAGAATGTAATAACATAAGTGATTTTGTGAATTTAAACTAATAATATCATAGCTGACTTTCTATGATACAAATTCCTATGTGTAAAATAAAACATTCCATCAGAACATTGACAAAAAGGTCACATTACAGAAGTTAAATGCATTGCAAATTTCATTTCAATGCCTTTAAAGCTGAAGTCCCCTCCTGTCCTAAACTCGCACTATTGCTCGAATTAATGTCGCTGTGTCTGGATAGTCGGGATGCTAAAACGAACTGAGCAAAGTTTTGATGCTGCCAAAGAGCTATTGTTCTACATACTGTACTTCTAAACTTATATGACTTACTTTCTTCTATGAAACATGACAAAAGATATTTTGAGAAATGTATCAGAAATTAGAATACACTTTATTTTAGGGAGCAATTCTCACTATTAACTACTTTCTTGTTAGCATGCATAGTACAAGGATATTGGCTGTTTATTAGTACTTATAAAGCACATATTAATGCCTCATTCTGCATATCACATTTTAGATCCCTTAATCCTACCCCATACCTAAACCTAATGGTAGGTGATATACATATAAATACATTTAGACCACTTCACTTTGTGATTGCTATTGGATTTGAAAACCAGCGTAAAAAAAAATGTTTTGGCACCAAATCACCTACCATGCCTTTAACAACTACCTTATTAACTATTAATAAGCAGAAAATTAGGAATTTATTGAGGCAAAATCATAGTTAGTTAATAGTGAGAATTGGTTCCCAAACTAAAGTGTGACGATTTATCCATGATTTATTCCATACAGTGGAAGTCAATGGAAAAATGAGCTGGAAAAATTATTCTTTTGTTTTTCGCTGAAGAATGAAAATCAAACAGTTTTGGAACAACATGAGGGTAAACTAAATCTGTTCAAGCTGGGATTGGAGAAAAAAGAAAAAAAAAAAACAATTAGGATAATAATTCAACTGATTCTTTGTGAAATTCCCATAATCTAAATAGAGTTCAGTTAAAATAAATCAGATACGTATGATCCTCCACCTTTCTCCTTTCATGTTTACTGTGGCCTCTCTAATGCCTGTGTTCTGTAATCAGGTCTTTGTCTTGTTCAATTGCTGTCTTGGCAAAAAAACACAGGCTGAATAAAGTCTTCTTACGGATTACCAACATATGCTGCCTTTGCATGTGATGCTATTTCTTATTTATCCAGCTGGGGTTTTCTTTTTTGTGAAAGTTTTCTGAAGTCTTTTTTTTTTTTTTTTCAATCAAAAGTCAACTCAGCAAAAATATAAAATTGTTATATTTTAATTTAAACCAGCATAAATTAAAATCAATACAACAAACACTACAATGGTGTGTAAACATGTTGCGATTTAAAAAAAAAAAAAAAAAAGTAATTTTTCTCACATTACCGTAATGAAAAATTTTTGTTTGCTGGTCTGTTTTCTACATTATGGTAATTAGAATTGAATAGGAACTTATACTTAATTGTCATGAAAATAAAGTCACAATGCAAAAATTTAATATACTGTAATATAATATAAACATCCATTTTCCAAATTAATATAATATATACTTAATGTGTTTTTTCTTTATAAAATATGACCTAGTATGTTTATGCCAGGCTTTTGAAGTTGTCAGTAAAGGACAAGGACTAAGTCTATTGTGACAAAAGCTGGATTTATTTGTGTCGGGGAAATTATTTACGCCCTTGCGTTACACCTCTACATTTCTCTGTGTTTCTCTTTCTCTGTCTAGGTGTGGAGTTGTTGTGTGACCGTGATGTTGACATGGCGACGCGGGTGCAGGACCTGTTGGATTTCCTGCATGAGAAACAGCAGGAGCTGGACACAGCCGCAGAGCAGCACAGGAGACACCTGGAGCAGTGTGTGCAGCTCCGTCACTTACAGGCCGAGGTCAAACAGGTAACATCTGGCTGTCTGTCTCTCTGTCTGCCCATGCAGAAACTCATTCAGGGGACACGCGTACATGCATGGACTTAAATTTCAGATCATGATACAGCTTTGTCAGCAAAGAACAAAACAACCACTGTGTTATTGGTTCTTTCTAAAACACCTCCATATTTAATAAGTGTCATGATTAATTATGCAATAGAGATTTTATTTTAGAGGTGGGAATTTCCTCTGTCTGTACCTGAGCAGTGACTCATGCGTAGTGAATGTAGACTAAACTGAAGTTGAAAATCAGACATTACCTTGTACATTAATACCTCTGACGCCTTGCTATGTATCTTGGGTTTATTACATTGTCACACAATGTAGCGTTTTGTGATGTAACTATGATAGGTTGTCTTCTTCCAGTAATCAATAATTAAGCTCATAATATCTTAGGCAGTGCCATTCTTTCACAAAAAATGATACATGTAGGTTTCAATGGAGCTAAAAGGCACACCTTAAAGAAAATGTTTACTTCTTTCAGTACTCCCATAGTGTATGATTTCAGAAAAATATCATTTTTATTGAAAATTGATGGAATAACACATTTTGTGGGGAAAAGAAACATAAAAGTAGTTTGTTTTGTTGTGTATAGATTGTATTATAAATGTTTGAGATGGCAACAAGGTCAGGGTAAATACATTGAATTTAAATATAATGGTTTTATTATTAACGTGGTGATTATCTCTAAGGTAGACACCTTAATTTAATTTTCTTAAAAATCATCATATTTAAAATTATGACATTCATGAAATTTCAATGTATTTACCCTGGTACGTTAATTTAATTTTTAATATTTTTCTTTATTAATTACATTAACAGTCATTATTGCATTACATTATGGCCGAAATATAATTTGTTTATGTTCAGATAGCTAGAAGCTTGATTTTTATAGTTAAATATGCACTTGAAATACTAAATTACTATTAACTACTGATCTGTTAAGCATTATATAATGTTTGTTAACAATTTGTTAATGTAGCCATTTTAATATTGAGTGTTTTGCATAGCGTCTCTGACTACATACAGGAGCTGATGGGAAACAGAGCAGTTTTATAGCACTGGGCACGCATAAAATCAGAAGGAAAAACTAGGCCAGGAGGAGCAGCTGGTAATCTCATTTCATCCTTTCATTTATTTATTTTATTATTTATATATTTATTTTTGTCTGGACTGCTCTAGAGGAAAAGAGTGATTAGAGATGTCGAGGAGCTGGGACGCCTGTGTGGTTTATGGCCTGACACGGCCACAGAGTATTTGAGTGGGTGCGTGGTGGTTGGTAGACATGTGATCATCTATTTGAATTTACAGTGAAAATGTGTGTGTGTGTGTTTATTTATGTTTATGCAAGGAGCATAGTTGTGGTATCTGTCACTGGCAGTGTATCAGCACTAAAGCAGGTGTGTAAAGTGTGAGTCAGTGTGTCAGGAGACGGTTTGGAATTTAGACTTAAAGGTGGAGTCAGAAAACACATCTGTCAGTATCAATTATGTTCACATTGCTTTTCGATTTAGTGTAAAGGGCAGCAGCATTGTATGCTTTATACCAGTTTTTTTTTTTTTTCAGTCAATTTATAATGTTATTCACGGTTTATTGTACAAAACCAAGAATTTAGTTTTAAAATGAACCTTTACTGACCTTTAAAATTAAACAAGCTGTTCTTGTTGTTATGTACCTTTAAGATGTAATTGGCTATTTATTATGACCAAGTGAAATGAGGATCAATGACCTAAACCAAGCCACTGCATACTGAATAGGCATTGTTGATGTGTAAATTTAAAGGTTTCTTTCAGCCACCAAGTGTAGTACACTCAGCTCCATTTAACATACTTTACTATGTTTTAAATACATTCAACGGTCAATATCAAGTGTTAATGTGCTAATGGTTTTGACGTTTTACAGTAAATGAGACAAGTTGGACAGTGGAGTAGGTCCATCACGATAGCAGAATTTTCACTTCATTACGATATATTGGGGCAGTCGTGGCCTAATGGTTAGAGAGTCGGACAATCCGAAGGTTGGGGGTTCGAGTCTCAGGTCTGGAAGGGACTGAATGTGGGGGGAGTGAATGTCCAGCGCTCTCTCCACCCTCAATACCATGACTGAGGTGAGACCCTTGAGCAAGGCACCAAACCCCCAACTGCTCCCTGGGCGCCGCAGCATTGGGTGCGGGTGTGTGTTCACGGTGTGTGTGTGTGTGTGTGTGTGTGTGTGGGTGCACTTGGATGGGTTAAATGCAGAGCACAAATTCCAAATATGGGACAGCATACTTGGCCACACGTCATGTGGGAGTTTAGCGCTCACCTCAGTAGAAAAATGTAAAAAATAAAATAAAATAAAAAACTACATTCGATAATCAATTCATTTTTATCCAAATGAGGGATATGAATATACTGTATATATCATCAGGCATCAACATGTAACAAGTTAATGTTACATTTCAGCAAAATAATTGCAACTTCTCTGTTATCTTCAAGATAACAGAGGTGGAGGTGGGTAAACAGGTTGGTGGTATTGCCCCATTTTGCGCTCATTGATGATTGGCAAGTCCTGCGGACTGGGGTGATTAACGAGTCATTTTCGCAGAAGCCAAATAACTCCCTGCACTGGCAAGCTAACTTTTTTGAGGTGTAGGTAGAGTGTCTCGTCTGTCATATCCAATTACATGCTTTTGCGATACAGTATAGCTGCGCTTTGTGTCTTTTTCTGTTTTATGACAGGTGTCAAACAGCGTTAAGGTGCAATACTGCCACTTACATTGGGATGTCAACTAGAGGTCGACCGATAGTGGATTTTACCGATACCGATAGCTAGGTTGGACCACACTAGCCGATACCGATTAATCAACCGATAGTTTTTATCCGCAAATCAACTACCGGTGCCGATTAATCGACAAAACCAATGAATCGGTCGACCTCTAATGTCAACCATATAGTTAGTGGTAGTTATTCACTTTACCTGTATATTGCAACACCTCTAATTAACACAATAACAATAACGGTACCAGTATACAGCAACTTTTTTTTTCTAAAAATTAGAATAGGTTTACATAGAGCATAGAAAATTCTCTTTTCTATCACGTGCACCTTTAATGCTTTGTGTATGTGTTTCAGGTGCTGGGTTGGATCCGTAACGGGGAGTCAATGCTCAATGCAGGTCTCATCACAGCCAGCTCTCTACAGGAGGCAGAACAACTGCAGCGGGAACATGAGCAATTTCAGCACGCTATTGAGGTACCAAACAATCTTTTCCAAACAACTCACATTTATTTGTATTTAAATGTGAATGGTCCATAGACATGCCATTCCTGTTTTGTTTGTATTGTTTTGTTTTATTTTTTCTTATGCTAGTAATTTGTTGTTGTTTTTTGCTCCAAAAATACTTTAACTGTCACTCATTCAATATTAGTTGCTTTTTCTTTCTTTTTGCTGTTGTATCTTTTAGAAATTATATGTAAATCATAAAATAAATAAACAGTTTTTCTTGTCAAATGAATAACTCCACTTACTTTTTAAAGTGAGGTTTTGGGCCAAAAAAGCAAGGAAAATGGTTTTCCAGGGCATGAACCATTTTTTTAATATGTCCTACTAATTTCTGGTCATTTTCATTTTCACTTTCTCTTCTTGTTTTTCACTTTCTCTTTCTCTTTGTCTTTCATTTTCATTTTCCTTATCATTTCATCCCATGCAGAAAACCCATCAGAGTGCACTGCAGGTGCAGCAGAAGGCAGAGGCTCTGCTACAGGCCAATCACTACGACATGGACATGATCCGTGACTGCGCAGAGAAGGTGGCGTCTCACTGGCAGCAGCTCATGCTGAAGATGGAAGACCGCCTCAAACTGGTCAATGCCTCAGTGGCTTTCTACAAGACATCAGAGCAGGTCAGTGAGCTTGTGATAATGATAGTGATTCTGTCATTTTTGACCTCTTGTTTGTTTAGCGCAACAATTGGCTACAAATGTTGAAGTCTTAAATCATATTTATTTTGCCTCAGCAACTTGGTGTTTTCTTAATCCTTTCTGATGATTTGCATGTACGAAGGAAGCTAAAACATGTTGTTTTTGTGTTTGTTTTGCATTTATTTTTATTTTTTCCTAATTCTCTGTATTTTGTGGAGAATTTTTTTGTAAACAAATTAGTCAGACATGACATTCTTTGTAATAATTATGGGATAAAACGTCATTATTATGACATTAAAGATTACATTTATAAAATACAAAGTCATAACTATTATTGAAAATATATAAAAAAAATAAAAATGTAATAAATTTTTTAAATCATGACATACTTATGAGAAGTTGAAGTTATGAAAAAGTCGTACGTATGACAATTGTATTAATTGACTCGGTGTCTCATAATTTAAATTTTTTTATTTTAAAATAATGTCAGTTTTGACTTACCTCATAATTATGACTCAGTGTCTCATATTTTTTTTTTTTTTTATGTAATAAGTATGACCTAGTATCTCATAATTTTAACTTTTTATCTTTTGATGTATTATAATACAATATTATTTTCTTATGTGGTGGAAATAGGCTTCTAAAGAGCATTTAGATATTTTTATTATGTATAACTGCATGTGATTGTTCTGCAGGTGTGTAGTGTGCTGGAAAGTTTAGAGCAGGAATACAAACGAGAGGAAGACTGGTGTGGAGGGACTGATAAACTGGGACCAAACTCAGAGTCTGATCACGTGACGCCCATGATCAGTAAACACCTGGAGCAGAAAGAGGCCTTCCTCAAGGTACCGAGCGCACACACTCATGCACTCAAGTATGTTCTCAAGTATCATTCCGATCAAAAATTTGGTGCAAATTTACTCAGAACCGACTCTTTTTTTCTCTATTTGAAGGCATGCACATTAGCAAGACGCAACGCTGATGTCTTCCTCAAGTACTTGCACAGAAACAGCGTGAATATGCCGGGAATGCTCGCACATGTCAAAGCCCCTGAACAACAAGTCAAGAGTAAGACTACATCCTCATTTTAAAAAGCAGTTTTATGACTGGTTTAAAGGACCAAATTTAACCATTATTTGCTATTTGATTACCATTATTATATTGTTATGACTCCAGGGTTTACGTGTGTTCTGTGTTTCTGATTTTGTCACTGTGTCCTGCAGACATCCTGAATGAGTTGCTGCAGCGGGAGAACCGGGTTCTGCACTTCTGGACCATGAGGAAGAGAAGGCTTGACCAGTGTCAGCAGTATGTGGTGTTTGAACGCAGTGCCAAACAGGTCAGTACCGGTTCAATCCAGGTCTGAACCAGTAAAAAGACAGAGTAGTGTACACTCATTTATTCAATGCAATTCCCAGAAAACTGAAATGGTGATAAATGGCTATTTTTAATGCAGTGCAGTGCCATATCTGTGTGCAATGTGCATCATACTCAAAAGTTTCTCAAAATTTCAAGCAAGAGGGTAGGAATATATCATCTCCTCACTTTCATCAAATGACAGAATTTTATTATTCAGACCCTACCGTCTAATTGAGCTGAAATGATTTTAATGTTATACACAATTGACTGGAACCACAACAAGTATTTCTGGAGTCTCAAATAACAGAACCATGTCAGGTCAAGCATTCAGTGGTTTGCGTGACTGCTGTGTAACCCGAAAGAGGTTCAACTTTCATACTTAAAAGAAAAAAGGTATGTATTTGTAGCTCTTACTAGCACTTCGTTTATATGTTGCCCTATTATGGTGAAAAAGCATCTGCCTAAAAAAATAACTGAAAATGTTCTCCTAATGCACATTTTCTGAAGTTGTGTAAATTGTGTCTGTTGCATAATTACAGTGTAGGGTTTCAGGAAGTCTGTGGTACTGGATGGAGTTTCTCTCTTCGTCTAAACGCTTGGTAATTGACAGGAAGAACTCTAGTTAGACCACACAGTGCTCTGCTGCAGTACTCACAGTCTTGTCCTGACGTGTAATGAGGGTGGCCTGCAAAGTTCCTCTTTGACACAGAAACGTTTTGTCGGTAAAAATTAGCGGCAAACCTGCATACAATGCAACCTATTCTGAAATCAGTTACTTTTAAATTGATATGAAAATGTTGAAGATTTCAAAATGAGATGGAGCACTTTTAGAGATCTCACTCCTTCTTGTGGACGCATGAGAGTATTACATATACACATGCGTTCCCACACGCTGGCTTTTTGTATATCCTTGTCTGGATTTCCCTTTTACATCTATTGTTAATAAAAGCTAATTATAATTTCTATAAACTAAACCTAACCTTGAAGACATTGTTTTGTCCCTTTACTGCTGTTCTTTTGAGGCAATTTCACCAAAAGCTTTGCTCCCACAAGATTAGAAAAACAACAACAACAAAAAATGCACATATTTGAGTTTTATCCTCTCACCATCTTATATTACTTGTCATTTTGACTTTTTTCTGCAGGCTTTGGAGTGGATCCATGATACAGGAGAGTTTTACCTGTCCACACACACCTCCACAGGCTCCACTATACACCACACACAGGAACTGCTGAAAGAACATGAAGAATTCCAGATTACAGCTAAGGTGTGTCTCAATATAGGGACATTTTGCTTTCTTATTTTCCTACATGCCTGTAAACGCTTGTGCATCAATATGAACATATAATTTACTCTCTGTCACCTTGTTCCAAACCAAGCTTTTTTCAGAGTCTTGTGAACAGATTTTACATACTTTGTAATATGCTAAAACAATATTTAAAAAAAAAAAATATATATATATATATAAAAACTGTTTTGTTAATATAATAAACTTTAAATTAAAATAATAAAATAAAATAAAAAACTTATTTTATGTCAGCTAGTTGCTGAGGCAGTATTTCTTATTTTCATTTAGTTTAACTTAATGTACTAAAAAACTAAAGTAACTGAAATAATAATAAGAGAAATTACATAGACATTTTGGAGAAATAAAAATGATAAAAATGAAAACTTTAACCATAATTAAGATTAAAAAAAAAAAAAAAATATATATATATATATATATATATATATATATATATATACATATGATACTATTCTGTGACTAAACTTTTTCTTTTTCAGATTATGATTTTTCTTTTTTTTTCATATGTCATGGGTACACAATGTGTAGTCACGGCCTCTAGATGTTGTGTTGAGGGAGCTATATAATTTTCTCATGGCCACAAGTTTAATGAAGTTTAATAAACAAACCTGTGTGACCATAGAAACCTATGATCATCAGAAATATAGAGTGATATTAAATTTTAAAAAAATTATTAATAAATTAACATTTCATATTGACAAAGGCATTAAGACATTAAGGCATTAAGGCTACATTGTATTATATTCAGTGTTGGGTGTAATTAGTTACTTTATACTAAATTAGTTTCCTTGAAAAGGTAAAGTAAGGGATTACTCTTATTTTTTTCTGTAATTTAATTACAGTCACTTCTTATGTAAATGAACTCAATACTGTGTATAGACTGTAGAACAATAATATACAATACAATAGTGGATTTAACATGAAAATTTAAAGTCTAACCTTAAAATGTATGCTTTTTATGCACCCTTCTCACTTTAAATACTTTGGTGAGTTAATAAAAATATTGGTAACACTTTAGTGTCCAATTCTCACTATTAACTAGTTGGTTATTAGCATGAATATTACTGGGATGTTAGCTGTTTATTGTTACTTAAAAAAACATATTAATGTCTTATTCTGCAAGACCTTATTCTAAATCCTTAACCCTACCCAATTCTTAAACTTAACAACTACTTTCCTAAGTATTAATAAGCAGAAATTAGGAGAATATTGAGGCAAAAGTCACAGTTAATAATAAGTTAATAGTGAGAACTGGACTCTAATCTAAAGTGTGACTAGAATCATTTATGTTGCTATCTGTTATGATATCTGATTCTGATTTTTGTTATTTATTTGAAAGAATTAAAAGAACTGTTTCGTGTTTATCCTTGTATCATTAACTTGTCAAGGTTGATATAGGTTTTAGAAAGTAATGAGTAATAAGTCATTAAATACTTTTTGGAGAGAGTAATTTGTACAGTAATCTAATTACACTGTTGTACAAGATGTAATTAGTGACTGGTAATTAATAATAACTAATTAATAGTAACTTACCCAACACTGACTATGTTATGTTATATTATGTTATATGAGGATCACAGTGTAAAGCGCTTTGAGTACTTAGAAAAGGGCTACGTAAATATAATAAATGATTATATTATATTATATAACTATCCCTTTAATTTTACAACTTAGCTCGTCCAAAGTTATTCTAAGACTGTGATTGTCAGCATGTTGCAGGTTTATCATCTTGCCAGCAAATCACAATACACCTCTCAGATTATATTTACACTCTGATCTGTGCCTCTGTGGAATCAGTGCAGCTCTCTCTATAGCTCACTCTCCCTCTCTCTCTCTCTCTTTCTCCCTAGCAAACCAAAGAGCGGGTAAAGTTGTTGATCCAGCTGGCTGATGGTTTTTGTGAGAAGGGCCACGCCCATGCGAGCGAGATTCAGAAATGGGTCGCCTCGGTGGACAAACGCTACCGTGACTTTTCCCTCCGCATGGACAAGTACCGCTCCTGCCTGGAGAAAGCGCTCGGCCTGTCCACTGACTCCAACAAAGCGGTGAGAGGGCTGGGAGAGTGGGTGTGTTGATGTGGCCTGCATGGCTGGAGTGCGGATGAACTGTATTTTTGCTCAAAGAGTCATTAACCATGTTAACGTATGAAAGAAAGGTGATTTCTGACCATCGAAACATTTCTTTTGGGGTTTCAGAGTAAAGGTCTGCAGTTGGACATCATTCCAGCCAGTGCTCCTGGTGCAGAGGTCAAGCTCAGAGACGTCAACCATGAACTCAATGAGGAGAAACGCAAATCGGCCCGCAGAAAAGAGTATGTCTTTTAAACCTGATCGTATGATATCAAGCCAACAGCAGGAAGTACTGAAAGGGCGGAGTTAATACTTCATCTGAAGAAAGTCCAGCTTTAGTTACTTTGTGTTTTGTGGAAACACCCATAAATATGCATACTGAAGTAAACATGTTTTCATTTTTGAGGATTTTTATACTAGAATGAAACCCCTCCCAGAGGTATTGTGCTTTCAAACAAATGTTGACAATAGGTCTCTGGTGCATTGCCCTGTTACCTCTCTCTTTTCAGGTTTATAATGGCAGAGCTCATTCAGACCGAGAAGACATATGTGAGAGACCTGCGGGAGTGTATGGATGTAAGTGCTGTTGTCACGGTTTGCTCCGTACGGACCAACATTTAGAGGGTGTGGTACACCAATGTCCACTTTGGACAGATCACAAAAGCCCTGTGCTATAAATGTATTCACTGCAGTACAGCCTAAGAACAATCCAGTTCATCCAGGAATAGCTACTGTTTGATCTCATGAAAAGATTGAGTGTCATTAAAACACTGACCATGTTTACATGCACCATTTTTGAATCCAAAAAAGTGCTCCACAGCTATTGGAATATTCATGCACTTTGGAATACAAATGCGATCATGTTCTGAAAATAATACATGTGCATTCTTTTTCTTTCATTCTCTTCTGGGGGAAAAATAAAGAAAGCTGTCTGTGATTCATTTATTATGATGCATTTTCGTAATTTTGCACAGTAATTGAATCAGCTCATTTATTTTCATTCACATCCTGGACAATAGCATACGCAAACTGTAGGTTATCTCAAAGGGTGTTTTAACCCATCTGTATGTTGATTTATGTTTATTTCAACTAAGGTTTGTAACAGAAATCAATAGTTCGATCTGCTTGTTCTATTGTAGCAACCAGAATTACTTTTGTTATGATGTTTGAGGTTAAACATTAATATTCGGTTTCAGTGTATATTCTGGGTAATATGGTTTATAACCTAGAATTCTGATTAATACAGTCATTATATACCCTTTTATATACCCAAAGGGTATATTTACCCAAAACATACCCTTTTTAATATCATGTTCTTGTTTTCATAATCATTTAATAATACATTTGATGACAATTATAAGAGAATGTTCTTCGCTTCAGGCATACTTTCCATTGAAATTATTGAAGATGCATTTGAAGAAAAATTGTATTAACCAATAGTATCAGAGCCAACTATCCACAATCTGAACACATCCAGATAGATAAAGTCTAACAATGTAAACACTGAAATACGGAATTTGTCTTTGAAAGTGTAATGGTATTAGTCTGTTATCACATTGTTGGAAAAAATTCTAAGTGTGAGTGTTTGGGTTTCAGACATATCTGTGGGAGATGACCAGTGGTGTGGAGGAGATTCCCCCAGGGATTGTCAACAAAGAGCACATCATTTTTGGCAACATGCAAGACCTATACGAGTTCCATCACAAGTCAGTGAACCTTACAAACTGCAATTCTTATAATTATGTATTTCTAACTTCCTTTACTTAGCATTTCCCTATGCCCTTCTCTGTCCTTTCTCAGTATTTTCCTTAAAGAACTGGAAAAATATGAGCAGCTTCCAGAGGATGTGGGCCACTGTTTCGTCACATGGGTGAGTGTCAGTGTGCTAGAGATTGGCTAATCTTATCAAGAAGTGCACCAGACTCATGTAACATTATATTGATATTAAATCAGATCATTAGAACACATATCTGGGTTGCACTGTATTTGACAGTACACGCACTTACAGTTTACATACAATGAAAGTACTGAGTAATATAAGGTATAATATATAATATAACTTTTTAAATTTAAATGGGTTTAGGTTCAGGGTTAGCACCTTGTTATTATAGTAATAATTATTGTTATTATAGTCAAATGTTTGGGAATTAAATGTTATTCTTTGTACTCTCTATTCATCAAAGAATCCAAAAGAAAAAAACAATTGTCAGTTTCCACAAAAATATTAAGTAGCACAATCTTTTTCAACTGTGATGATAAATCTAAATATTACTTGAGCAACAAATTAGCATATTTGAATGATTTTTTTTTTTTTTTTTTGAAGGATCATGTGACACTGAAGGCTGAAAATTCAGCTTTGCCATCAAATGAATAAAACACATTTTATATTAAATAATAAAATAAAATTGTTATTTATTGTTGTTTTAATTATAATGTTTTACAATTTTAATGTTTTCACTGTATTTTTAATCAAATAAGATTCCTATTAATAGAAAGCAGTGATTGAGCTCCTATTTAAAACAGCTATATTGCAATATTTATGAAGTATCTCTTAAATCAGTGTTTATTTAATATTTTTTTCTGATAACAGCTTATCATTCTAAAAGAGTTATTAGAGTTGAAAACAGAGCATCTTCATGTTCAAAATGTTTAAAATGTTTTGTATGTGTGCTTTATTTTTAGGCGGATAAGTTTCAGATGTATGTGAATTACTGTAAGAACAAGCCTGACTCCACTCAGCTGATTCTGGACCACGCGGGGACCTATTTTGATGTGAGTATTAGGCAAACTAATCATAAAATTAATTTGATTGTGTGTAAGGACATACAATTCTGCGAAAGTATTCCTTCTACACATTTTAATCAATTTATTTATTCAGATTATTTAACACGTTTTGTGTGTATTTGACAGAGAATGTGGGTGTTTATATGAATATGCATGTGACATTGTGTATTTGTGGTAGTAATAGTGTGTGTGTGTTAATGTGTATATGTATTGGAATGCATGTGTGTATGTGTGGTGTTTGTGTGTGTGTGTGTGTGTGTGGGGCTCCTGTGATCTGTTCAGTTCTGTTCTTGAGCTGGTAGGTGGAGGTCTTAGAGAGAGGGCACTTCCTGTGTGTCTGGGGGTGGGTGGGAGACCAGTGATGCCTCACTATTAAACTGTTGCCAGACGAGCAGAAAAGACGGACTCTTCTTTCAGGGCTGAGCACTGATGAATGACTGTAGCCTTGAGATCCGCTTTTGCAAAATTGCTATCAAGAAGCTATTAAGAATTAAAAAGATAAGGATAAATGGTTACTTGTTGTTTTACAGCATGTGTTTAAGGTGTTTGTGTGAAAGATATTTTTTGTTTTGAGTAAAAGACTTGTGCTTTACTGTATGTGTACAGGAAATCCAACAGAGACACAGGCTGGCTAATTCCATCTCATCATACCTTATTAAACCAGTTCAGAGGATCACCAAGTATCAGCTTCTCCTGAAGGTATGTGTACTACAATTCATTAAATAAACTCAGCGCAGTTCAGATTCTTCATTATACAAAAAACAATCAATAATCAGATTTTAGCACAGACTTAAAAAGACAGGTTTCTAACTAAACATACACAACATAAACCCAGCACTGAGCCAACACAAACTCAGCACAGTAACTACAGTACAGACCCTACCCAAAGCCAGCACAGACTAAATACAGATCCTTCACAATACAAGCACAAATTAAGCACAGACCTACGACAAAACCTGCAAAAAATTAAATGTGAACTAGTTCCTGCTCAGGTCAGAACCAGCTTATAGCCAGCCCAGGACCAACTTAAACCAGCTCAAACCAGCTGCCATGCTTCAAAACATACCTAACCAGAATATGCCCGTTTTGTCAAGAGGGAACACTGATCTACCACAAACCTAGCACAGATTAAACATAAAACTGCCACAGACCCAATACAGACTAAACCTAGAACTATCACAAACCCAACACAGACCCAGCACAGACTAAACCTAGAACTATCACATACCCAACACAGACTAAACCTAGAGCTGTCACAAACCCAACACAGACTACACACAGACCCAGCACAGACTAAACCTAGAGCTATCACAAACCCAACACAGACTAAACACAGACCCCACACAGACTAAACCTAGAACTATCACAGACCCCGCACAAACTAAACCTAATTCTATCACAAACCCAACACAGACTAAACACAGACCCAGCACAGACTAAACCTAGAACTATCACATACCCAACACAGACTAAACCTAGAGCTGTCACAAACCCAACACAGACTAAACACAGACCCAGCACAGACTAAACCTAGAGCTATCACAAACCCAACACAGACTAAACACAGACCCCACACAGACTAAACCTAGAACTATCACAGACCCCGCACAGACTAAACCTAATTCTATCACAAACCCAACACAGACTAAACACAGACCCAGCACAGACTAAACCTAGAACTATCACAAATCCAACAGAGACTAAACACAGACTAAACCAAGAACTATCACAGACCTCGCACAGACTAAACCTAGAAATATCACAAATCCAACACAGACTAAACACAGACCCAGCACAGACTAAAACTAGAACTATCACAAACCCAGCTAACATAAAACCATCACAGACTAAACATAAAAACATCACAAACCCAGAACAGGCCAAACATTGAACTGTCACAAACCTAACACAGACTAAACACAGAACCATCACAGACCCAGCAAAGACCCAACATGAACCAAGCACAGAGCAACAATGGTCGGGCACAAATTCACCACAGACCCAAAAACAATCCAAGACTAAACACACCTTTACCCAAACCAAAATGCGGGTCCAAAAGATACATTAAGGTTTAATATGGTATTACAAAATCCAAATAAAAGCACAAAATCTTCAGTGTATATCTTCAATTGTAAAAATGAAATTGTTATGTTTGTTTATAGGAACTATTGACGTGTTGTGAGGAGGGTAAAGGAGAAATTAAAGATGGCCTGGAGGTTATGCTTAGTGTGCCCAAAAAAGCTAATGATGCTATGCACCTCAGCATGCTGGATGGTGAGTAACAAACATACACACACAGACACAGCTTGATAAACCAAACCCAATCCTTCTTCTTTAATCTTTTATCGTTGTTCAACCTCTCTTTCCTTTTTGCTCTCTCACTCTCAGGTTTTGATGAGAACATTGAGTCTCAGGGTGAGTTGATTCTGCAGGAGTCATTCCAGGTTTGGGATCCAAAGACTCTGATTCGCAAGGGCAGAGAGCGGCACCTCTTCCTTTTTGAGATGTCTCTCATCTTCAGCAAGGACGTCAAAGACTCCAACGGAAGGAGCAAGTACCTCTTCAAGAGCAAGCTCATGGTACGGGTTTTGCTTTAATTTTGTTTAGTTGTTTAAATAAAGAAATGCTTGCTTATCGGGTTACGGATGGCCATACTTTGTAATAGACTGAATTATTTCATGTTTGATCTATGCTTTTTTACTCTGCCTAGACCTTAGAACTAGGAGTTACTGAACATGTGGAAGGAGATCCATGTAAATTTGCACTCTGGGTTGGACGGACACCTACCTCAGACAACAAAATAGTCCTAAAGGTATGATTCACATTCCAAATTGATACTTCATCCAATTGTTTTTTTCAGTACGGCTATCACTTATTTTTGGCTTCTAATAAATGTTTTCTTTGCTTTCAAGTTTCTTTTTATCTAAACATTGCTAACTGGCACAGCATACAAGCATGTATGCACCTGATCTTAAATCAAATGGATTTTTCTATTAGTCTTTGTTATGAAATAAAAAGTATCATTCATCTGAGGATCCTTGAAATAGATCACATGAGTGGATATCTTTTCAGGTTTTGAATTTTCAAGTACTGTAGCTCTGACTTGAGTTATTCCATTGTATGAAATCATTTTGTAAGACTTGTAAGCATTTTAAATAACCGCTTGTGTAACTTGTGTCTCTGAATGTTTGCCCTTCATCTCTGAAGACGTAATTGAATCATGTAATGACTCATATGCCATTACATATGTGACTCTGGTCCACAAAACCAGTCTTAAGTGTTTTAAGATTTATACATCATCTGAAAGCTGAATAAATAAGCTTTCCATTGATGTATGGTTTGTTAGGATCAGACAATATTTGGCCGAGATACAAATATTTGAAAATCTGGAATCTGAGGGTGCAAAAAAATCTAAAAATTTAGAATATCGCCTTTAAAGTTGTCCAAATTAATTCTATTAGTTTTGACCCATACAATGTATTTTTGGCTATTGCTACAAATATACCCCAGCGACTTAACACTGGTTGTGTGGTCCAGGGTCACATATGTTTTCTCACATGTAAATAGACAGACACATGGATGCAAAATAGACGCTCTCATGTTCGCAATTGTAGCCTGACAGTTATTAAACATAGTTTTCACCTATTTTACTTCTGTAATCTGCAGTATTCCCAAGTGGGAATTGATTTTATCCTTTGGGAATTGACTGAATCATTGATTGAGATTCTTTGACAGGTGGCTAGGGATCTTAAAGGAAAGTACATTAAGAAGCAGAGCAATTTATTATATTTTAATAAAAGATTAGAAAAACTTTTTTTTTATGTGCATAGTAAGACCAGGAACACATTAAGTAGGTAAACAGTGTTTGACTTCATTTGAACTCTGATTGCATGTTGTCATTATTTTTGCCACAGATCTGTAGGCTTTGACAATTCCAATTGCTATTTAGGTCTGTTGTGTAAATTGAGGTTCATTAATATTTTGTGGTGTTCAATGCATCCCCAGGCTTCATGTATTGAAAACAAACAGGATTGGATTAAACATGTACGTGAAGTTATCCAGGAGCGTACCATCCATTTACGGGGGGCACTCAAAGAGCCAATCCACATTCCCAAAGCCACTGCAACCAAACACAAGGGCAAACGGTACGTTAACAACTCGCATCAATCCAAATCAGTAAGCATGTATGAACCTCTAGATCTCAGAATATGTGAACATTGAAGAAACAAGTTTTATGGATATCAGTATCTTGTCTCTGACATTGACTGTCTAACCAGGGTGCCTTTTCCTTGGTCAGTTTGCACTTTTGAATGATATATATTATGTTGAATAACAGGGACAGAGAGGACCTAGACAGTCAGGGTGATGCAAGCAGTCAGCCAGACACCATCTCCATCGCCTCCCGCACCTCCCAGAACACACTGGATAGCGACAAGGTGAGTGTGAAAATCTGTCGACCTAAGTCTTAAAGTGCCATGCTGCACCCGGTGTTCGGTTCTGGTGTTTTGTTGACATGTTTAAACCTGCAGCATTTTAAGAACAAGGAAAAGTGTTTAATGTCTGTACTGAATGTTTTAGCCTCACCCTAAAAGCAAGAATTTATTATTATGATTATTTTAATAACCCAAGATTTAATATGCTGTTATGGTTAAAAAATATTTGTGCCATCACATTCAAAGACCACTGTAATGAAACTTGTAATACTGAAATCAAGTTCTTAAAGGCATAGTTCACCCAAGACTGAAAATTCTGCCACAATGTCATTCTAAACCCATAAGACTTCCCATTAAACTTCGTAACACAAATGAAGATATTTTTAATATTCTTTCATCATTTTTGTCCATCCATTCTCACGTCAAGTAATATAGCCTATGTGTTCACCATACACTCTAAAAAATGCTGGGTTAAATACAACCCAGTGCTGGGTAAATATTGGACAGAACACATGCTGGGTTGTTTTCAAACAACAGTTGGGTTAAATGTTCAACCCAACCGCTGGGTCTAAACAACCAAATTGCTGGGTTCGTCCATATTTTACCCAGCGCTGGGTTGTATTTAACCCAGCATTTTTAGAGCGTATTTGATGAGCTCTATGTATGTGCAAGGAAGACTTGGTTTAAACTGCTCGATTCACATGGATTACTTTTACAATGTCTTTTGAAGCATTAATATTTTGTTTGTGTGGACTTTAAATGGATGGACAAAAATTATGAGAAAATATTAAAAGTTGTGTTAATTTGTGTTCTGAAGATGAAATATGAGGGTAATTTTGGGGGGTAAACTATCTCTTTTATTTCTCTTTTATTTAGTGCTCATGGAACACTATGGACATTTGCAATGTCTATAAGGTTTATTTAATCTTCACCAAAATTGGTTCTGATCATCTTCAATCCAGTAAATGGATTTCTGATGTTCAAAACTATTAATGTGCTAGTGACTAATTAATTAGAAGTGCAATATATTAGAAGTGCTATATATACAAAAGTTTGCAGTTATATTTACCACAAAATCCTGACGAAATCTTACTGATTTTATGACAGCATCACCTTCTGGTGAAAAGTTACAAGTACTTCTAGAAATACTTATTGCCTTTAAACTGCATATCCTACAATCACTGGTGAGGATTCTATGACTAAACAAGTTTACATGCCATGTTTGTGCCATCTGTGTGGTTGGCCCCATTATTGCTGCTTGAAGCTATATTCCATAATAGGCATTTCATATCAGATGGATGAGCATTCATTTGAAGTACTTCATCGTTACATCTTGTTCTGAGCCAAAGATTTTAAGAAGAAAATCTTGTTCCCGCCCCTAAATTCACCCTCTTCTTTAGAGATAATACTGAGCTGCTGGAAAATCAGTAAAATGTTCCTGAGCAAAAAAACATTTGCTTCATTCATCTCTGTCAAGGCTACCTCAGACAAAAGGCTGCGCCACACTGGCTTGTGTTCAAGAAACAGGCTACACCTACAATAAAACTGATTTTAATTATGAATCAAATCTTAAAGAACAGTTGATTCCAGGCATTAGTTTTTAGAGACAAGGGTTACATGTGGGTGAATCTTCAAATAAGGCCACTTTCACTACTTCTTGACAAATGATTTTGGTATTGTTGTATTGTGGTATTGTTGGTATTGGTAATGTTTGATGAATTTGAATGAATGAAATGTTAGATTGTTTCTAAATAAAAATAAAACAAATCTCAAAATAGAACCTGTGCCATAACACTTTAACAGTAATAAAGCTACTCATTATCATTATCTTAAAATGAATTAGATTTCTGTCACTATGCAGTTGTGGAAAAAATGACTCATCAGTGGCGAGGTGGTAATCACAGCATTATTGGGGACATTTTGTTGTCAAGTTGTTTGTCAAGTGACATTTAATCATATAGCGCTTCATACAATACAGACAGTGGTATCAGTGGTAATGTTTTAAAATGAATAAATTATGAAACAATTTTAATTTCAGCTGTAAAGCAGCTCTACAGAAAACAATAGTGCCATTATTCAGCTCAATCTAGTTACCTCAATGTTATTTAGTTCAGTAGTGTCAATGTTCATCAATTATTAAGTTCAGCTATAAGCAACAATGCAATTAGTGTCATATAAATTAGTGAAATATAAATACTTAATTAATTAAACATTTAAAAAAAAAATGGTTTCTTAAGTGCAAAGCAAACATTTTTATGAAATTATTATATGTGACCCTGGACCATAAAACCAGTCGTAAGTAGCACGGGTATATTTGTAGCAATAGCCAACGATACATTGTATGGGTCAAAATTATCAATTTTTCTTTTATGCCAAAAATCATTAGAATATTAAGTAAAGATCATGTTCCATGAAGATATTTTGTGAATCTCCTACCGTAAATATGTCAAAACTTATTTTTTGGATTAGTAATATGCATTGCTAAGAACTTAATTTGGACCACTGTAAATGCATTTTTTTCAATATTTTGATTTGTATTTTTTTATTTTTTATTTTATTTTTTTGCACCCTCAGATTCCAGATATTCAAATAGTTGTATCTCGGCCAAATATTGTCCTATCCTAACAAACCATACATCAATGGAAAGCGTATTTATTCAGATGATGTATAAAGCTCAATTTCAGAAATTGACCCTTGGTTTTGTGGTCCAGGGTCACATATGGATGAATGTTAAATATTAGTAAATAAAGCAGTAAAATTCTTTATAGTCTCTCGTTTAGAATGTTTTAGGATTTTTATGAGAAGTTTTTATATATACAAACATTCTCCTAATTGAATATGAAATCAGCCATACAAGAAGTTTGGACACAGTGGCGTCCAGTAGTTCCAACATTCAATTAACCTGATTACCAACAGACGTAATGAAGGCTCCTCGTTGGGGAACGTTTGATGCTTCATTTGCTTTGGATTTAGCAGCACAGACGCTTGTCTTCCCACTCACAGTCAGTGCTCTCCTCTCACACGCCTTCACACATGTGCGTGTTCTTGTCACCGATATGTATTGCATGTATCCTCCTACAGCAACACACGTTACTTGCTGATACTCTCCAATCTAAACACACTTGAACATCTTAGTCCTTCTCTGTCTTGTCTTCCATGTCGGTCCCTTCCCTGTCTCCTTGTGACATACACAAACACGTCAAGAGTCACAAAATTCACTCATGTACCCTGACGACCCCACACAAAGGCTCACTGTTTTAGACATCTTAACGCACACAGAGCCCTCTCAGTTCACGGTGAGGTGAAAAGGTGAAGCCCTCAGAAGTGGACGAGTTCCTGCACGTCACTTCTAATGAGCATTAATTTGCCTCCTGCTCCTTTAAATCTTGGCACATTGTGTCCATCTCTGCCTCCTCTCCCTTCCTCCTGCCAGGCGTCACTCCTTCAGACTGATTCCATCTCCGTGGCAATGCGAGGATTTGTCAGCAGCCTTCAACCGCCTGCCACTTTACCTCACTGGAGTTCTGAATGCTTGAGCGTGAACTGTAGATGGGATTCATTTTGATAAGACGCGGTTATTCAGCGCTCTGTGTTCCAGATTGAAGAATATGGCATTGTTGGAAATGTTTTTTTTTGACCCAGACCATTCTTCTGTGTGATGTTTCCTGCATAAGGACTTACTAGGGGTTGTTGTTTTGGTAGAAACATGGCTTGTAAAGGTTCAGGGACAGTGGCTCACCTTTTGAGCTCATTGGCAATGCCACATTACCAGTGGGTACGTTCAATATGCCTCTTTTTTGTCACGTTTGTTGTCTTTATTGCATGTATTTGAATTTGTAATGTGACTTTATGCCTTCCTCCACAGTTGTCTGGTGGTTCAGAGTTGACGGTGGTCATCCACGACTTCATGGCCAGTAATGGATCAGAGTTGACTGTACGCAGAGGTCAGACGGTGGAGCTGGTAGAAAGGCCCCAGGACAAGCCCGACTGGTGTCTAGTTCGCACCACTGACCGTTCACCTGCCCAGGAGGGCCTGGTTCCCAGCTCTATGCTTTGCATCGCCCATTCCCGAAGTAGCATGGAGATGGAGGGCATTTTCAACCATAAAGGTAAGATGGACAGCTTTCCTGGGTTAGATTTGATTGGACTAAATTTACTTAAAAGCTTTGGGGGTTTTTTGGATGTTCATGCTGGTCCTTCCTAGATATGGGGTCAGATCGAGATGGGTTCGTTTATTTAGATTTACACTTCACAGAGGCTGCACTACTTGAATTTGTCGGTGTTTCGAGTTTGTGAGGTCCTGAGAATCTGGAATAGTGTTTGATGTTCCTCTCCAGTCATGGGAAGAGCTTCTGTGTAAATGCTTGAGGGATTACTCAAAGACACGCCAACACACGCGTCTGGGGTTTCCAGCTGGTCCTTTGTGTAAGAGCTGTTGAGTAACCACCTTTGACTTGATAGGAATCTCAGCTTTTTAATTAATCTTTTTTGGTAGCATTTTAAAAATCATTTGATTTTTATTAAATACTTAGAGGATTGATCTTTAATTACAATAATTATGGATACAGATTTCTAGCTGTGTGCAAGCTTAAACATGAAATATACAAACCAAAATTAAATCGGATTATCCTAATATGGGTGCCAGATATTGTGTGTTTTCCCTCAGGAGGAATGGTTCAACGCTGTGTACAGGTGTGTGTTTGCTCTTGACTCACCCTGAACCCAAATAAAATTTTAATTGCAGTCCAGCTTTGCTCTTTCTTGTTAGGGTTGAAGTGTGTTGAGCGTGCAGTAACCATGGTGATGGGCTGTGTCAGGTGATGAACAGGGTTGCCAGGCTGCTGGGAATTTCCCTGCTAGGATTATATGCATGTACACAGGACAGTTAATGTGATCTTGTGATTTCGGTCATGCAATTAAAACCAACCATTTTGTAAACAATAATACATAAGTTTGGGGTCAGTATTTCTTTTTCAAAGAAATTAGTACTTTTACAGCAAGGACACATGAATGTGATCAAAAGTGACAGTAAAGACATTTAAATGCATTTAAAAGAAAAAAGAAAATCTATTTAAAATAAGTGCTGTTCTTATAAACTTCATATTCATCAGAATCCTTATTATTATATTAAAATAGAAAAAAAGTTATTTTAGATTGTAATATTATTTCACAATATTGCAGTTTTTACTGTATTCATTTTCAAATCATTTTAATAAAATATTTAATTAAGGTTGGACCTTATTGACACTTTATCAGACCTCTTGAAATCCTGAGATGTACTTGTTATCCCGCTAATATTGTATTGTAAGTCCGCCTCCCCACGTTTTTTTTGTTTGTTTGTTTGTTTGTTTGTTTGTTTATGGGCAGATCTCGGGCTCTGCTATAAAAAGTTATAAATCAAAAATGTTTAAGAAATAAACATTTTTAATTAAATACATTTATTGTAGTATAAATAGTATATTTTATGTCATTTATTATCATATTAGGGGTGTAACGGTTCACAAAATTCATGGTTCGGTTCGATATGACACAGTGGTGTCACCGTTTGGTACATTGTCGATACAGGGGGTGGCGGGGAGGGAATTGCTTTCGTCACACTGTTGGAAATTTTTCTGTTTTAAACCATGAAGGTGAGCCAATGGATATCACTTAAGCAACGTGCAAACTTTCTTATGAACGTCTTAATCTCAATCAGTTCACTGCGCAGAAAGTGAAAGTAAAAATGGAAAGACGGAGCTCTCGGCATCTGACGGCATTCCCTCAGAGACGACGAGAGACAAATCTACTTCAACATATGCTGATAACACTATATAGCTAACTGTTTTAATTTATTCCCTTAATATTTCTTTTGTGGCCCATAGCCTACATAGTGAGAAAAAAAAATGAGAAGAAATGTATTTTGTGTTAAACAGGTTGTTTTTGAATGTCGGTGCTTGAAATAGGTTAAATAAAGCTTTTTATTTCATTGATTTTTATTGATGACTGTAGTATTAATATTTTAATTATAGGCCTATAATTAATTGTATAATAGACCTGTTTTAAAACATTTTATCTTTTGTTATCCTCCGCTTCAGTAATGCGGTAATATTGCGGGGGATATTAATGTTAGGCCTAATTTTAATTTAATAATAAAAGTAACTTCATAATAATAATAGGCCTAATAAAAATAAGAATGTAACAGACCTACATTAATTGGAAATGCCAAATCCTCTTAATATTGCCAATAACTGATGTTTTTGACAATATCCCTGGCTATCATCGATACAAGATCATCGTCTTTCGACGCAACCCAGCAAGTTTTCGCAGTTCATGCCCTGCGTGCTCCTCCACTAGACAGCACGTTGCCTGTTACGTTGTTTGGGCTGCTTATATTTCACACACTTTCAGCTCTTTTATTTTAGAAATGTAATAGGATTAGTCCATCGAATCGTTCGGTTTGTAATGTGTACCGAACTGAAAGCCTCGTACCAAATGGCTCAATACGAATACGTGTATCGTTACACCCCTATATAATATTATGTATAATAATAAAATATTTAAAGCATTAAAACATGGGTAACATTTGGAATGTGACCTATTTCAAAGAGAAGGTGAATATTTGTGGGAAAATATTTAGATGAGATCTGCTGGGATTTTAATAAATACATTGCAGATATGCTCACTGAAACAAGGGGAAACCGTTTTTAGCTATTATGCCGCCAGCAGTTGGAATCAGCTTCCAGAAGAGATCAGATGTGCTAAAACATTAGCCACATTTAAATCCAGACTCAAAACCCATCTGTTTAGCTGTACATTTATTGAATGAGCACTGTTCTACGTCCGAACTGATTGCACTGTACTTCATGTATAATAATTTTCTATTTTTAACTGTTTTAAATTCATTTTAAATCAATTTCTAAATCATTTTAATAGTTTTTAAGTTCCCTGTTTTATTGTTGTGACTATTTTTTATGTTTATTTTACTTCCTTTTATGTAAAGTACTTTGAATTACCATTGTGTATGAAATGTGCATAAATAAACTCGCCTTGCCTTGCCTAAATTGTGG